>NC_056731.1:1627081079-1627331079 GCF_019279795.1 Protopterus annectens
GACTGCCGATGTTGCAGTCCGAGTCCGATCCCTTTCCAGTGGCAGTCTATGCAATTACAACTGCATAGACTTCTGGGATTGAATGTTTCCTGATCTGGACTGCTGCTGAGACAGTCTGCACATGCTCCAGACTGTCTCAGCAGCAGTCTGGATATTGGAAATGCTGCTAGTGCGCATGTGCGAAGGTCCGCTATTTGCGAATTTTTTTTTTTATTTCTTCTTTTCTATTTTCTTTTCTTTTCTTTCTTTTTTACAGCTGGGGGGGGGGGGGGCTGCAGTCCAACAGTCCAATAGCCAATAGCACGGGCTGCCCCTGCTTATAAAGATAATAAACTCTTACAAAATTCTATTTGTAAGAGATGCTAATATTTAACAAATATGGAGGCCTCACCTTTCTCTACACCATCCCACACTAAAATGTCTTATGCAGGGGCTTTAAATAATCATTGCCAAAGTCTTCTAAACCCATGAAAATTACATTTCAACACCACATTGCATTCTGGCAGATTTTTAATGAAAGTTACCAAGCGTTAAATTATCTCAATTCCTGTACACAAGACCACTGTACAGATAAAAATGTTCTAGTGATCAGTGACTATAGTCAGGCACAATGATTCTTCTCTCACTGGGCTGGATAAAGTCAGAGTGATGGTAAATTGTCTTTCGGGTGCCAGAATATCAAAAGCCCTTCTGGCTCTTTCACTTAACAAATAAAACTGCAATATGGTGGTAGTCCATGTGGGGGGTGAACAACTTGGGATGCAAAATGTTGAGAGATGTGCAGAGAGACATGTCAGAACTCTCCCTGCATATCATAACTGCAGGTAAGACTCTGGTCCTGAGTGGAATCCTTGTTTCTCAAAAAATGATGCCCAAGTACAAAGAAAAGACAATTGAGTTCAATTGGCTAAATAGTTGTCATTCCAAGGATGATTCAGTATGTGCCAGCATGGATGGACTGCACCTCTCATTCCAAGGGTTTCACATACTGGCTAAAGCCTTTGCTGCCTCTATAATATCTTTTTTTAGGCAGTTCCCAGCTAACAGACATTCCAGCATAACTTGATATCAAATCACAAACAAGAACGCATTAAGGTAGCTTTGTTCAATGCCAGAAGTCTCAACAATAAACTACCTGACCTTGAGGCTCTCCTGCATTTGGAACACATCCATACCTACATAATCAAATATTCAGAAAGCACTACCTCCATACCTGGTTTCTGCACCTACCATGTCTTTAGATCTGATGACAACTGTGATGGTATCTCCATATTTGATAGAGACCATATCACCTCTCAACAGACCCCGAACCACACAGAAATGGAACTCATTGAGCTCCAAATCACACTAAACAGGACCAACTATCAGTTTATAGCTTGTTTTAGGACACCCTCTGTGTCTCCAGAAAATCATGCAAAGTTCCTAAATGTACACAATGAAGTTGCTACAAACAAAAACTCCATTATTTTGGGAGACTTTGACATTCAATGAACTGGAGTTGCTTTACCTCCAATGTAGGAAATGGCCAAATATTTTTAGACTTAATAAACCAAACTATTGGCAAACCCACAAGAGTACAGTACAGTTGTGTAAGAAAACTTGCCATAACAGTAGCTGCTCGAATAGATCACTGTTGCAGTAGCTCCTAGGTATATGGGACATATCCTGCCAAGGATTAGCTATCCGGTAAGTACAGAAAACCTTATTTAGGTGCCTTCCTCATGACTGTACATCCATTCAGGCATGAAAGCACTAGTATAAAAGGGTATGGACAGGCACAAAATTTCAGAACTTTCTTGTGTCCATCTAAAGGAGACATCTAAAACAGCGAGTTCATCTAGACTTAGAGTCCTGTTAATTCAGCTAGGTCAAGCCGCTGACCAATACTGGTTATAGCCACTTGCCCAAGGGATGGCTACAGAATAGAGTTTAAATAATGCAAAATCTGTGTCTCTCTCCAAACTTAAAGCAGATCGTCTGCATACACTCTGGCAAAATGAGATGCCAGGTGTCCTAAATCTGGGAAGATGAAGTACAAATCTCCCCAAATCTCCACAGTCATCCAATCTTTGATTCTACAGATCTGCCTAGCTGTGTCTTTCTGATATAAATAGTTCACCAGGAGCTTCTGCATTCTGGGAGAATCAAAGAACCTCAGACTTAGGGCATGTTTGGTTTGCTCCATTTTGTAATGAAGGAAGGTGTTAATCTGCTTCTTAAGATATGCTGTCCTAGCCTTCACCTCTTGATCCTGAGAAAATCTTGGGCAGACTGAAGCTCTGCCAGTTGTTTCTGCAGCTATTTAGTTGGGAATAATTTCTTCTAATAACTGAAGATATATGAGACTACAGGAACCTCCCAAACACCCCTCAAAAGCATCCCACTAAGTGTCTATAAGTAAAGCTAGGTTGTGCTCCAGTTCCTCATGCTTTAAAATTTGAGAGAACCTGTTTAGAAAGGCAGGGCTGTGACAGACCATCAAATTAATATTCCAATGTTTCCTGAGGGGTGTTTTCAAACTCTCAAAGTAATCACTCTATTCTCTTTCTAAAGCCCTGCACTTGCTCAGCTCTTATAAGGAAACACTAACTAACTAAAGCACTACACCTTTCTTGACTTCTCATAAGTATTAGGCTCCCGATTGGTCCTTCCTGATCAAGTGAAAAATCAGTTCCCTTCCCTAATCTGATCAGTAAAAAAACAGTTCCCTATACTAATCTGGTATGTCCAATGGTCAGTTTCAAGGTTACTCTCCAGTCCAGCTGGTGAATCTGGGAATTTTGAGGCAATGTCACAATTGCCTTATGTACACAGACAACCCTCTCCTCCTGCCAACAAACTCTAAAATATGTGAGAGATGCAGTTACACAGCCAAACTGGTGGCAGATCTCTCTCAACCCAAGACTGGCACAGTCAGTCAGGAGGAAAAGGTAACCACCCACACCACAAATCCAGTCTCACACAGACCTATTGCATCTGCATACCCAACACATAAACACACAAAAACATACTCAGAGGCTCTAAATAAAAATCTGCCTAAACAGCAAAGACCTCCTAAGCAGATATCCAAGCAACAGCCAGCCCTCAACAATACCCATGAATCACATATCTCACAAAATCAGTGTGCCTAACAGTCACAGCCCTTAAGGCCAAACAACACACCAAATACACTTGTTATAGGGGACTCTGTTGTCCGGCACACTGACGTCCCGCTCACCAGACTGAACAAGGAGAAGGTCACTGTAAGCTGCCTGTCAGGTGCCAGGATCCACCACATAATGCAAGCACTCAGGTCACTCCAAAGCAAGTACAAGTATGACTCCATCATTGTCCATGCTGGTGTGAATGACCTGAGACGTACCTCCCTGGACTACATGAAAAGAGACATAGAGGAGCTCTCTGACCGTGTAGCCCAGGCTGGTATGACCCAGACCTTGAGTAACATCTTGCCCTCACCAAGAATGAAGCCACAGTATAAAGACAAAATTATCAGTTTCAACAATTGGCTAAAGTATTGGTGTCATTCAAAGGGGATGACATGCTAGACAAGCCAAGTTGCTTCACTAGGGATGGCTTGCACCTGTCACCCTTAGGCTTTCGTATACTGGCCAAGGCTCTTTCCACCCCCATAGTGCCTTTTTTAGGCAAGGCTCAAAGGACAAACCCACCTCCATAGACAACCCAAGGATAAAAGAAATAAAGGTAATGCTACTCAATGCCAGAAGTCTAAACCTCAAGATGCACGCACTCGAGACTCTCCTCAGTATGGAGAAAATCAATGTCTGTGCAGTAACAGAAACCTGGTTCAAGGCTCCTGAGAGCACCCCAGCACTACCAGGTTATAACTCCTACTATGCGTTGCGGCCCCAAAACTCGGACCGAAGCACAAAAGGAGGGGGAGTATCTATATTCATCAAAGATACCTACACCTCCAGGTTAGTGGCACTGCACGAAGCATCGGAAACCATCCATGTGCAACTAACAGCTGGCAAAACTGCCTTTCAGTTTATAGCCAGCTACAGAACACCTTCCCTATTATAGGAACCCCCCTTGGCATTCCTGAGAACACTAGAGAATATGAAGGTCTCTCCAAACACTATGTTATTGGGTGACTTCAACTACCCAAACATTGACTGGGAAAGCTACTCAAGCCCAAACACCCTCGCCCAATGGTTCCTTGAATTTATAAACTCTAACGCAATGGAACAACTGGTCACCACTCCCACAAGAGGGAACAACATATTGGACCTGGTCATCACCAACATGGGGACTCTATGTTCCACACCAGAGGTAAACACCTCATTGATAAGATCAGATCATAAACAAATTTCCCTGGACATCCATATCCCGTCCCCACCCCCAGCCAAGGAAATCACTGTAAAGAATTTCTCAAAAGCCAACTTTGCACTTCTCAAGACTGAGGTGGAATCCTTCAAAGCCCCTGGGCCAGAGGATAATACAGCCCAATCCGCAGAATCCTTTACAAATGCATTCTATGAGCACCTGCAGGAATGCATGGATCGTGCTATCCCAAATAAAACCAAGACTCACTCCTCCAAAAACAGGAGACCAGTCTGGCGGACCCCAGCCATAAATAAGCTATACAACAGAAGGAGGAAGCTACTACATGACAGAGCAAAATCCCAAAAAGGGAAGGCATCTCTGATCAGTATTAACAAGAAACTTCGATCCCTCATAAAATTGTCAAAGGCCAGTTTCGAAAGAAAAATTGCCCTAGACACTAAAGATAATCACAAGACCTTCTTTAGTTATGTAAGGAACATGGGCGGAAACTCCCAGATATGCTCTGAATTGTTGCATAATGGTACAAAATATACCGAACCTACAGACATAGCCAACATCCTGGCAGACAGATTCAGTGCAAAATCCCCCCCCCCCCAAAAGGAGCAAATGCCTATCCCAACTGAATGTAACCTCCCTGACATCACAGATGCACAGATGAAAGCTGTCCTCTCAAAAACAAAAAACACAGCATCTATGGGACCGGACATTGTCCCAGGCTGTATCTTACACATGCTCCAAGAAGAACTGAACCCTTACATTAAGTCACTGTTCAAACTTAACCTTACTACAGGATATGTACCCAAAGAATGGCGTACAGCTACAGTGGTCCCACTCCACAAAGGTGGGGCCACAACGGACCTCGGAAACTATCGCCCCATAAGCCTGACTAGTCTGGTCTGTAAAGCTATGGAGGGTATTATCATGGAAGTCATAAACAAAGACATTGGGAGCCTCCAGACACTGGACCCTACACAATTCGGCTTTGTTAAGGGTAGATCTTGCCTCTTAAACCTAGTTGATTTCTTTGAAACAGTTACCAAAGCCATAGATGAGGGCAAGGTAGTCCACACAGCCTACCTGGACCACGCAAAAGCCTTCGACACAATACCCCACTCGGGCATCTTAAATAAGCTTACCAGCTTAAATATCAACCCCTATATCACAAGATGGGTTGCAAACTGGCTCAGAGATATAACCTGCATGGTCAGAATCGCAGGTACCATGTCCGAATCCAAACCAGTTACAAGTGGCGTCCCGCAGGGCTCAGTTCTGGGACCTCTCTTGTTCTATATATACTTCTCTGAGGTTCAGGCTAACACAGGGGGATTATGGCTGACAAAGTTCGCAGATGACTGCAAACTGGGGGCCATAATCGAATCTCCAGCTGACACAAGCATCCTCCAAAAGGGTCTCACAGAAACGGATGCTTGGTGCCAGAGCCACGGCCTCAAGCTAAATGCTAAAAAGTGCATAGTCATCCCCTTTGGGAAAAACAAGGTGCCCACAAGTTACCACATAGGTGGTAATCCATTAAGTATGGAAGAAGTAATTAGAGATTTGTGGACCAACGTAGATAGTAATCTCTCCTTTGATAATCATGTTGCCAAAGTGGTTAGAAAGACTTTCTATATAGCCCACCTTATCATGAAAAGGCTCGCATCTAGATCAAAAGAGGTCATTGTGCCCCTCTACTCGTCACTCATCAGGCCCATAATTGAATACAATGCCCCCTTTGGGATGTACCTTACCCGACACCTCCAGCAACTGGAGAGACCCCAAAAGTACCTCACCAAGAGGATCATGGGCTACAAACAGATGTCCTATGCAGCTTGATTAAAGAAACTCCAGCTGTACTCAGTTGCTTACCGCCTACTCAGAGGCAATCTATGCCTGACGTACAAAGCCATGTCAAACCCAGAATTAATGGACATGCTCCACCTCAAAAAATCCAAGTCCCTTAGAGCTACACGCTCCAGGGACCTAAACCTCAGCACAAAAATAAATAGGACATGCTGGAGGGACAGATTCATTTCCCAGAGGATCCCCTCACTCTGGAATAGAATCCCAATTCATGTTAGACATAGCCCCTCGCTGACCCTCTTCAAGCGAAATCTGGACGCGTGGATGGGAAATCGCAAATTCACCCCTGGGATCTCTTCTGTGTCCCTGCTAGACAGAGGCACAGTAAACTAATCTTAAAAGGATACCTTCTGTGACCTACTTTACAGAGGCACAGTAGGCTAATCTAATAGGGAGGTGAAAGCCAAATACACTCTGGCTAGGCTTATAAATGCCCTACGGCAGATAGCCTAGTATCTACCTATGAACCTATGAACCTATAAAAAGTTCTTCCAAACAAGAGCATGGTCAGACAGTGAAATAGGATCATAATGTATCCCTCTAGTCATTTCCATGTGTCCATGAGAGATGAAACATGTTTATTCTAGAATAAATATGACACCTATAGCAATAACATACATACAGCGATGCAGATATGTAAAAAAGCACATGCAAGTCTCCCATATCCAAAAATTTAGAATATGTTCCTGAAGATTTCCTCAGGACTGGGGTATGGACCATCCAGAGTCCTGATTGGACCTCTACTGGATGGCATACTGAATTCCAGTCTTCCCTTCTTATCACTAAACCATTCTAGAACATTATCCATTCTGTCATAATTGAGGCTAGTTCTTGGGAGCAGGTACCAGGTGGTACCACAACTTACAAAGGCCCCAAACAAAGCTGATTGAGTCATCCAAACCAGCAGGTTCATTAGAAACTGAGAACATTATTAACCTTTTGAACCTATATTTAAGCACACAAGACATTTCTCTATCATAAAAGGGGCTTAATTTTATACCTACAAATAACAATACCATCGTTGAAGCATTAATAGACCTTAAGCTCTTCACTAGAAGTCTTAATTTAAAATTGACATTTAGAAATAGTATGCCTAGCAATGGTCAACCATGTAAAAAGTCTAATGTGTTTATTTCAACTAGTTTTCCTGTTGTGGCCATCTTTGAAAGTGTATGTGAGCAGTAATGTACACTGTATGAGAACAGAGAGAAAGAAAGGTTTTACAACCTAACTTGTGAAGAATATGAGGCTTTAGAGCGACTGCAATTTAATAATGATATCATCATAAATCAAGCTGATAAGGGTGGGGGGTCTTGTTATAATGAATAGGGGTGAATAAGGGAGTACTATTTAAGATCTTTTATCTGATGAACAGACCTTTTTTTTTAAATTGAAATGTCTCAGGTTAAAAAATATATATGGATGTCAATATGGTAATCTAGGATTTACAATTGTGTGATGATATAGCCATTGAATTATTTAATTATTTACTATGCCATGTCCAGTAATTCCTGTAATATATGGGTTATCTAAAATTCACAAAAGTTTAGACCCCCCCATGAAACCTATTGTCTCAGGGAGTAGATGGATAACTGAACCCATAACCTTGTACTTACAATCTGTTTTGGCTAAGTATCTATGTATAGTAAAAAAAAATATATACTGGATAAAGGTGATTTCTTAGCACAATTATGGCAATGGATGCAAGAGAATACTGTAATGAATTTTTTGTTTGTAACATTAGATATTAATTCTCTGTTCGCCATCATCCCAACTGGTTATGGATTAGAGGCTGTAAGAGATTTTCTATGTTGTAATACTGAGATGTATGCAATGGATGTTTAGAATATTTGTCAACTTTTGGTGGTTGTTTTGACAAGCAATGTACTTATTTTTGAAAAACAGGCATTCTTACCGCTTGCTAGTGTAGCTATAGAGACAGCAGTAGCAAACACTTATGCTAATATTGTCTTGCGTAATTGGGAGAATGAGTTTATTTATCAAGGCCATTCAAAATTTAATAGTATAATTTTATTTTTAAGTGCTTTGTGGATGACATCTTTTAATTTGGGAGAGGGATGAACAAGAACTTTATCAGTTTGTTAGTTACCTTGAGACTACTACTGACTTTTTAAGTTTCAAGCATAACTTCTCAAATGAAGAAATTAATTTTTTAGATGTAAAGTTAATGAAAACAGAAAACCATATTGATACTTGCATTCACAAGAAAAAACTCCCGGCCAAATGATACACACATAGACATAGCATGCATGTACCTCATGAATTCCAGGGTATAGTTAAGAGTCAGCGACTACGAGTTAGTAGACTGAATGCAATTGAAGAGGATTGTGTTGCACAAATGAGTGAGATTACCCAAGACTTTAAGGAGTGGGGTTACAGTGCTGATCTTTTGAAACAGACTATGGATGAGATTATGTTCCATAGATATATATATATATATATATATATATATATATATATATATATATATATATATATATATATATATATATATATATATATATATATATATATGCAAGACCATTTTAGTAATATCTTGCCCTCTACCGAATCTTGTAATAGACCAATAAATGGTAACTCTCTTAGATATGTAACTGCCTTTAATAGAAGGATAGCTGGTGTTAAGAGTATCATTTTTAAAAACTGAAATATATTAGAGGCTATGCCAGAGCTAAAACAGGTAATTGGGGAGAAACCTAGTTTTGCACATAGAAACTGTAGCAATTTGAAGAATAGACTGCTATAAGGAGATTTTTTTAAAATAAAGAGAAAAGGTTAATATGCAGTAGACATGGTACATTTCCTTGTCACAGGTGTGTATGTTATAAATGTATAGTTACGGGCAACACATTTATACATTCTAGAACAAATAGGGAATATGTATTTAATTGCTTTGCTATGCTGCATGCCATACATCTAATATTGTCTACTTGGCTACATGTATAAAGTGTTCTGTATTCTATGTCAGTAAGAGTACCCAAATGCACATTAAAAAGTTACTACTTATGTTTCTAAGCCTGTGTTTTGTTTTTTGCTTTTTGAGTTATTATACTTGAGGCTTAGTTCACTGCAATTTATAGTTCTTTGTTTGCCCCCGACAATAAAGACAACAGACCCCATGAAATGTTTAGAACTCTCTCCCTCTACCTCCCAAACTCCATCCCATATTTAAAACAAATCAAAGATAATTTCACAAAATAACAGTTAACAAAACTATCCCATAAACAACATCATATACACTGAGCAACACTACCAATATTTGTATTTCACTGTCCACTAATTCAAAAGTCCAGAAAAAAAACCAAACGCTTGCTGGGCAAATCTCATCCAGCAGCACCTGCTTAATGCATCAAACCTGCTTGCAGTCTCTTGTGCACTAGTTCTTTATCTCATGAGAAAATGCCATTTAAACATGGGGACACATTGATGACTGTCTGAGGAGGCATGAGTGTTAGCAGGCAGCCTCTTAGATCTAGATGGTTCAGCTACTGGAACTTAGTTAGAGGCTTGTTTCAGCCTTTGAGTAGATTCATCCAGTAAGAGAAATGTGTGAGCCCCCCAGGAAACCAAACATTTAATGAAAATGAAACATCCACTTGTTCACCCTACGGACCCTGATAGCGTGCCTGAATGCAGCCCTCTTTACATGAGTCTCAGGAGCATGATCATTATCAGTGAAGACTCAAGATCCAATCAGCAAATGTTGTTTCCCCAGCTGCCATAAAAGTAATCTCTTTAATATCTTTAAGAAAGAAAGTAAAGACTCTTACTAATACTGAGCAGGAAGTGCATTGGGTAGAAAATTCTGGTGTGTCTTTTCAACTGAGACATCTGTAGAGTTATTGCTAGTCTATTTAGTGATTCCTGTTGTCATTAATATAATGCAGTCTTGAAATTCCAGAGATTCTAAAATCCCAGTGAACTGAATGTGTTTTTTTCCCACTATGGTCCTCTAGAGTCAAAGTTTTTCCTTCACATATTCCAGATATTTTGGCATGTCTTCCATCTTCTTTTGCTCAGTATCAATGTCTGAAGTTTTTATGATAAGCTGATCTAAGTAACCAGTGACTGCTTGTTCAATGTTGCATAGCTTATCATCATTGCGAGCCACATACAACTGCAAGGTGCATGTCAGGCATTGAATTTAGACAGTGATTTGATCAAATTGTTTATCTACCACCTTCTTTCTGAAAATGAGCCTAATTTGTTGAGTGCCTGATGGTAGGAATGGACCTGAAGCATTCACAGGGGCTCTCAAGGTATTCAGAGACAATACTACTGTTATGTGGTATATCAACAGATGGGAGAACAAGGTCTTACCTTCTTTGCCAGCTGGCACTTCTGGTATGGGATCTGGCTATCAAGTATCAAGTGATTCTTCAGGCAGTTTATATTCCTTCAGGTCAGAACACTGTGGCAGACACTCTGTGCAGGTCCTTCACTCAATCCCATGAATGGATGCTTCACAGGGATGTGTTTCTGGACATTGTTCACCAGTGGGGTACTCCTCAAGTAGATCTCTTTGCCTCCTCTCTGAACAGACAGCTTCCTCTGTTCTGTGCCAGAGTCCCAGGTCCTCTGGTATGGAAGGTAGATGCCCTCTCATTTTCTTAGAAGGGGACTTTTCTTTATGCATTCCCTCCCCTTCCTCTCATTCTGAGAGTCCTGTTCAAGATTCAACAGGATGCTCCCAAAATCTTGTTGGTGGATCCCTTTTGGCCGTGACCGCATTGGTTCCCTCTACTTCTGCATCTAGCCAAAGCTAATCATCATGTTACCTCACAGGGTGGATCTCCTCACACAAGACAAGGGGTCTGTCATCCATTCCCACCTGTCCATGCTTCGACTGACACTGTGGGTGATAGGGTTTTGATCCCTCAAAGACATCTTTTTTCTGAGGACATGCTGCAGGTCTTGCAGGAGGCCAGGAAACCTACCACTAGGAAATCTTACTTGTCTAAATGGAAGAGGTTTTCTATTTGGTGTCTTTCTCATGACCTGGACCCACTTTCTGTGGATGTTCTTTTGGTTCTCTCTTATTTGTGTGAGTTGCTCAATGCTGGTTTGGCCTATTCTTCTATTAAGGCCCACATATCAGCCCTTTCTGCTTGTCTGCCTTTAACTTCTGCATTAGCTTCTAGATTTGAGGCTAAGCAGTTTCTTAAAGGCATCCTTAATATTACACTTCCCTGGAAGCCTGTTCCTCCTCCCTGGGATCTTAATTTTGTTCTGGAAAATTTGACTCAGGCTCCTTTTGAGCATGATGTTTCAGCTTTCTTGCAACGTTGTTCTTGGAAAACAGTTCTTTTGTTAGCTCTTACTTCTGCCAGACGGGTGTCTGAGCTGCAAGCTCTTATGGCTTGTCCACCTTTTTTGATATATCACGAGGACACGGAGTCCTTGCATAATAATCCTTCTTTCATGCCCAAGGTGGTTAATGAGTTGTCACTTAATCAGTCTATTAATTTGCCTACCCCCCCCCCTCTGCAGACTGACAGTGAGGGGGTGCTGCATACCTTAGATGTGTATAGACAGCTCAGATTTTATTTGGATAAAACTAAAGATATCAGAAAATCAGACCAGCTGTTTGTTTCATTTCATCCTAGGTCTTCAGGTGTGGCTGTTTCCAAGCAAACTATTTCTACTTGGATTTCAAAGGCTAGCTCCTTTTGTTACACTTTTCATGACAAGAGCTTTCCTTCTTCTGTAATAGCCCATTATACTAGAGCGGTGGCTTCGTCTGGTGCTTTTTTCAAGAGCTTAGATACTAATTCTGTTCTTGAAGCTGCTACCTGGAGTTCTGTGCATACCTTTACCAAACATTACCAGTTGGATGGTATCTCCAGAGCTAGAGCTGATTTTGCCGATGCCATTCTTCATGGCTTCTTAGAGAGCTCTGTTACTTCCTCCTCCCAAATTTCTTCTTGAGCTTTGGCACTGCCCCATTTGTAAGGAATACTGCAGCAGTGAATGTAAGGACATAGCACAGTTGTGTAAAATCTTACCACAACAGTAGATGTCCTTGCTTTCACTGCTGCAGTATTCACTCCTTCCCTCTATCCCCCTAGTCTTTTTTTTTTACCTTCCTGGATGTGCAGGTTCTCTTTGGTTTTCTTTGGACTGCTGTTCCTACTGGGGCAATCAGTTCTGAGGATGGTACACCTGAACATCAGATTTATGCCCTACGCTAAGCAAGGAGAGTGGAGATAATGTTTAGCGTACCTTAAAGCAATGGTAGGCTTTGGTAAACTGGCCAGACGGTGGGCTTCATGGCAGGGAATTCCCATTTGTAATGAATACTGCAATGGTGAAGGCAAGGACATCTACCGTTATAGTAAGATTTTACACAACTGTACTTTCTCAGAAATATTTATTACCAAAATGACTCTGTAACTGTGGTCTAACAAATGAATGTAACTTGTTCTATATCCAGCTATAACTCTTCAGTGCGGTTATTTACTCATTCAGTCTTTTACACACATTATTATTTATGCCTGTGCAGGGGGGCCACGGTGGTGCAGCGGTTAGCGTTGCTACCTCACAGCAAGAGGTTTTCTGGTTTGATCCTCAGCTGGGGTGCTTTCTGTGCAAAGTCTGCATGTCCTCCCTGTGGTCGTGTGGGTTTGCTCCAGTTTCTTCCCAAAGACATGCTGCAGGTGGATTGGACACTCTAAACTGGCCCTAGGCATGAGTGCATGTGTGTGTGTGCCTTCTGTAGAAGGTTGGGCACTGGGCTGGCAACTCAACACTGTAAAAACTCCACTGCCAATCATGAGCAGACAGGTGATCTGCTGTGGCGACCCCTAACCGGGAAAAAGCCGAAAGAAGAAGAATTATTTATGCCTGCGCAAAACCTAGATATTTTCAAGCTTGTACCTCACAACATCCCTGGATGTGAGGTAATAATCAGCTTTCAGTTTTACATTTAGTAGTTTATGTATAGTTTTGCAAGGAGTTTAAATTTGCATATTTACTCCATCCATTTTGATTAATTTAGCGATGTGTAAGTTTATAACTTTTTTGCTACACAGAATTTTGATATGAAATTTTTAGGGACGTCATTTTAGAGAGCCATCTATCAAATTGCTGTGCATTTTCACGTGCAAATGTCACTTGTCACTTTTATAAATCTCATTTATGATGTGAGTTATAAACATTCAGCCCTGTACGTCAAGTGGTGGTTGTCCATTGATGGCATGTTGAACACTTGTGCTCTAAATGTTAAGTTTTGGCAGAGTTTTTTTTTTTCATGTGTTATTTTCTATTTTTACCAACTGAGTGTATCTTATCATTATTACTTAACTAAGTAGAATTCTGGTACAAAATGCAATTTTCAGAATAATCATTTTAGAACAGCTTCGTCAGTCTATTATATGCTATTGTGCCATTCCACTGATAAATTCAATTTTGCTGTCATGTTCATAAATCATATTTTGGATCAAAACTGTACAAATCTAGTATCATAATTCAGGCATTGATGGTTCACAGATGGTATACTGAAACTTTGAACTCAAAATGTTAAGTTTTGTGAGAGGTATGGGCTTTTCTTGAAAATAATGTTTTATTCTTATTTTTAGAGGTGGGGAGGATTTATTTATAGCATCTTTTCCTTAGAATTTAAACAAACTCCAGAATCAACTTGTTTCCAGTGGTACTGAGGGGTGGCTTTTACCAGAATATTGACATACAATGCAAGCAATGGTATAAAAATTCACTGTAAATGCAATTGTTTTATACTCTGTGTTGGACTATTGTTTATAATGAGAAAACTGACAAAAGTACACATCTGAAATATTGCATTAGTAAGTTATTCTTGTAAGTTGCAGCACAGAACTGTGGTGTATTGGTTTATGACATGTTTATATTCATTGGTATAGTTCCTGAAAGCAGGCAGTTCCTGATTATTGCCTACATCCAGCGAAACTGTCAAAAATAAATAAATAAATACATACATGCATGCACGCATGCATAAAACAAAATTAGTAGGTTTAAATATAGTTGGGATAGATGCAAGACAAGTGCAATGTGCAATAGCGAAAGAAAAAAAATTGATCTCTGCTGCCACCTGCAGGACAAGCTAGGAGTTATTTTTGTCTACAAATTAAAGGGGAAAAGGTTGAATTAAGTCTCATATACATATGTGAAAGGTAGTATACTGAATACATATTCATAGGTTCATAGATGTATTACATTATATCAAAAATAGCTATATTCAAATGCTTAATTCAGAAATTTAAAACACTGATACATATATTATGAACTGATATCATCAGGGCACATCATACCTGATTTGACAGTTGACATGGGGACTCAAGCCCAGGCCTAAACATGCAATATATTAAAACAATATATTGTAGTCTTTCTTTAAACTGCATCTAGTGATACCCAGTCTTATATCTTGTCTACTGATAGTCCTCTCTTCTTTTACTTCTTATTCCAGCCCACTGCTCTTGCATTAAAATAGGCTATAAATTTTGAATGCAGGCAAGAATGGCTTCCCCTACTTAATCTGCCCTACCTACCTATTACCACGGTCGCCAACTTCATGTACATCCTAGGTCTTTCTACTCCACACAAAGATTGTCTTACAGCTATAATTTGTATTCTTGAATTCCATCAAGGATCTGACTGCATTACAGGAAGACTACTTTATCCACCACCTCTTCAAAGACAAAACATGAAAAGAATGTCTGAGGAATAAAACTAGCATATGACATGCAATCAGGTTAAAAAATTAGACGTTATGCACTTATCATAATGTGGCATCTGTGCTGTTCATTTTCATTCTTCCTCACTATTGGGTTACAGATCTGACCATCTGATCTGACTTGGCCGCATTTCCCAGACTTGGATCGTAGTCTTGAGCTCCTCCCTCTATCCATAATGATCTATACTCTCTATGTCTTCCTCAGATTGAGTTTGCTGCTTTACTGCCTACAGGATAAAGAGACCATATAGATAGAAAAGAAACCAGAGGCTCAAACAAGGAGCATAAATGTTCCTATATTTTCCAAAGATCCTCTAGGAGTCACTAGTTTGGGGGATGGCTGGGAGAGAGGGTGAGGAAAAATGGTGTGAATGACTTGAGACATACCTCCATGGACTATATGAAGACAGACATGATTGAGCACTCAGAATATGTGCTCCAGGCAGGTATGGCCCTAGCCCTAAGCAGCATCCTACCTTCACCAAGAATGATACCACAGTACCTACAAAAAATAATTGAACAATTGACTTAGTTTCTGGTGTCATTCCAAGGGGATCTAGTACCTATCTGCCTGGGATGACATGATTGACAGGCCTCGATGCTTTGCTAAAGATGGCCTGTACCTGTCACCCACAGGATTCCAGATCCTGGCCAAGGCTCTTGCCTCTCCCATCCTGCCTTTTTTTTAGGCAATGACCCAAAGACAAACCTTCCAACATAAAATATCTGTCAAAAAGCAAATTGAAGGTCATGCTGCCTAATACCAGGAACCTTAACCTGAAAATGCACTCACTGGAGGCTCTCCTCACACTGGAAGATGCAGGCATCTGTCCGATCACAGAAACTTGGTTCAGGGCTGCAGAGAGCACTCCTGCCTTAATAGGCTACACCTCATTCCACACATTCTGACCTCAAAATGAGGTTGTTAAGACTAAGGGTGATGGAGTCTCTAGCTTCATTAAGGATAGGCACACCTCTAGACTGGTTTGCCAGCATGATGCACTAGAACTACTCCAGGTGCAACTGGCAGTTGGCAAGATACCCATCCAGGTTATGGCCAGCTACAGACCTCCCTCCATGACTCAGGACATCCAGTCCTCCTACCTGGACCTACTTGACTTGATCAAGGTACCCGCTAACACCCTGACCCTTGGTGACTTCAACTACCCCACCATAGACTGGGTGAACTATTCCTGCACTAATACACTCACTCAATGCTTCCTTGACTTCATCAGTTCTAATGGACTAGACCAGCTCGTCTCATCCCCCACAAGGGGAGATAGCATTCTGTACTTGGTTCTCACCAATATGGGAGACCGCTGCAGCACTCCCATAGTATGTTCTTCCCTGGTGAGATCAGATCATTGGTCTGTCTCATTCAAGGTTTCTATCCCACCCAACCCCCCCCCAGCTGTAACTATGCTAAAAAACTTCTGAAAAGCTGACTACAACCTCCTAAGGGAGGGTATCAGTAGTTTAACACCACCGCCCCACTCAGAGGATGCAGACAACTATGCTGAACAGTACACAAATGCAGTATACAAGCACCTGTACAGCTGCATGGACTCAGCCATACCCAACAGAACTAAAACTTGCTCCTCAAGGAAACATAAACCTGTCTGGTGGACATCCTCTATCAACAGGCTTTACAAAAAAGGAAGAAATTGTTGTCCAAGGGTAAAAAGGAACAAATTCCAAATTGGAAGAATTCCCTCCTTAACCTCAACAAGCAAATTAGATCACTAGTGAAAACCTCCAAACCTAATTATGAATTGAAACTAGCCTCTGAAACAAAGGGAAACCGCAAAACCTTCTTCAGTTACATCAGAAAACTCCATGGTAAAGCCCAGGTTTGTTCCGAATTAGTACTTAACGGTATCACTTACGCTGATCCTGTTGACTTAGCCAACCTGCTAGCAGACAGGTTCATTGTAAACTTCACCTCCCTGTCCCCTCCAAAGGTCCATTCGACATCTCCGATACTTGTCCCACACCTCACACCTTGGTAGATCAAGTGTTAATGGCCCTATCTAAGGCAAAGAACACAGCTTCCATGGGACCTGACACCATCCCAGGTTCTATTCTCACCATCTCCAGCAAGAACTAGTTTTGCAATTGAGCACCCTATTCAACCACAGCCTAAGTACAGGCTTCATTTCAGCAGAGTGGAGAATTGCCATTGTCATCTCTTTGCACAAAGGTGGTGTCACTACTGACCCTGGAAACTATTTCCCCATTAGCTTGACAAGTCTGATCTGTAAAGCCATGGAGCTTATTATTATGGATCTCATAAACAAGGGCATATGCAATCTCCAAGCACTTGACCCCACCCAGTTCTTATTCATCAAGGACAAATCTTTCCTGTTGAACCTGGATGACTTCTTTGAGACTGTCACCAAGGTCCTGGATGAGGGAAAGTCAATACACACATATTACCTTGACTTGGCCAAGGCCTTTGACACAATCCCCCACTCGGGCATCATCAAAAAGCTAACACAACTTGGCATAAATCCTTATCTCATCAGTTGTGTGGCCACCCGGTTCACCAATAGGACCTACAAGGTCAAAATAGTCACCTCCACCTCTGACAGCAGATCTGTCACTAGTGGTGTTCCCCAGGGATCTTTCCTGGGACCCCTACTGTTTGGCATCTACTTCTCAGAGGTCCATGCACAGACATAAGGCCTGTTGCTGATTAAGTCTGTGAAGGACTGTAAGTTGGGTGCTGTCATTGTCTCCCCAAATGATGCTAACATACTGCAAGAGGGCCTCACAGCAACAAATGACTGGTGTCAAAGACATGGCTTTAAGTTAAATGCAAAAAAATGTATTATACCATTCGGCAAAAACATGACCCCTACTGATTGTCACATCAACCGCAACCCCCTAAGTATACAACCTGTGGTGAGAGATCTGGGTACTCAGGGTGACAACAATCTCACATTTGACCATCATGTGGCGGCAGTGGTCAAAAAAGCCTTTTACTTGGTTCATCTCATAAGTAAAGAGATTACATCCAGAAAAAAAAGGTTATTACCTCTCTGTACTCCTCCCTTGTTAGGCCAATAATTGAGTATAATGTCCCATTTGGTATGTACCTCTCCAAACACCTGCACCAACTGGATAGGCCACAGAAATATCTCACAAGGAGAATCCATCACTTCCAACACTTGTCATATGCAGATCCTATGCAGATAGGCTCAAATCACTATCACTCTACTTGGTATAGTACAGATTGTTCAGAGGTGATCTGTATCGCACCTAGGCAATTTCAGACCTTGCCCGACTAGAGATGCTCCATATACATAAGTCTAACTCCTCGTGCATTACCCACTCAAAATGCCTAAATCTAATATACGACATCAACAAAACCTGCTGGAGAGACAGGTTTGTCTCCCAGAGACTACCCCGTCCCTGAAATAGACTTCCCATACACGTCAAACAGAGTACCTTGCTGACCCCCTTCAAGAGCAACCTTGATGAGTGGATGGGAAACCACAAATTTATTCCAGGGGTTCCACCTGTGTCCCTCATGGACAGGGGTGACAGGTGCTGACTTAGGTTTCTTTTTTGGGGATAGACTCTTGGCGAGGCTTGTAAGGTCCTCAGGACCATTAACCTAGTAACCTCCTATAATCCTATGATCCTATGAAATAGACAACACAGGTGCCATGTTATTATAACTACATAACTTCTAAATCTGACATTGTCCTT
The DNA here is from genome assembly GCF_019279795.1 of Protopterus annectens. NCBI lineage: Eukaryota > Metazoa > Chordata > Ceratodontiformes > Protopteridae > Protopterus > Protopterus annectens. The sequence goes on from NC_056731.1 coordinate 1,627,099,687, forward strand.
TTCATTTTTCCTCACTGTTGGGTCAGAGTCCCCATTTATGTTACTCTTGGGTGGCCTCAAGGAATGATATGCTGATGCACTGTTGAATTAAAGAAATTCTACTTCTGGAGACAATGTCCAAATTTTAATGCATCACAACGGTATGAGTCTCCGACCAAGTGGCTGCAGCACATATATCATCAATCGACGCTCTAGATGAAAAAGCAGATGATGTAAGGTTAGATCTAGTAGAATGTCTTTTAGGATGGCAAGCCAATTCCAGACCACTTTTTTTAATAAATTTGAAATACAGTCTATAATCCATCTGGTCAGTGTAACACTGGAGACTGCCTAGCATAGTCAGTTAGGAGAAAAAGATACAAATAGTTGTTCAGATTTTCTGTACTGTGTTGCTCTATGAAGGTAGAATCAAAATTGTCTATAACCATCAAGAAGATGTAAAACATATTCTCCTTGTTAGAGAAATTTAGAATAAAGACTGGTAATTGAATAGACTGGTTAATATTAGTCTCTATTGCTAGTTTAGGCATAAAGGAGGGACTGGTAAGGAGGGATACTCTAAATAATGTAAGGCAGTTTACATGACAAGGCCTGAAGTTCAGAAATTAATTTTGCTGATGTAATGGCTACCAAAAAGATGGTTTTCCAGGAAGGAAATTTAATTTCACAATTGCTAGCTGGTTCAAAGAGCTTTTGAGTTATACCCTGAAGAATCACACTAGACCCCACATCAGAGTCGGATCTTTTATCTGAGGTCCGTCTAAATAGAAAAATACGCTTTCATGAATGCCTTACATAATCTAGATGTAGACAGGGAACCAGAAACATTTTCAACATGAAATATGAATATGGCTGCCAGCTGAAGTCTTATAGCAGAAAAACTAGCCCCTTTCTTGAAAAGCAAAGTAAGAAAAAGAAGGATAGCTTAGATTGGGGCTGAGAAAGGATGTTGAGTTTCTGATGGGTGAGAAAGGAGGTCCTGTCTGGGTTCTGGAATCTATGGAAAATAATTTAGATGAGACCAGAAAAAGTGAAACCATATCTGATGATACCAGTATGGGGCAATGAGGATTACTGAACACTTCAGCTTTTTGGCTTTTTGCAGAAACTTCGGGATCAATGGTAGAGGGGGATGGGCATAAAGGAGGCCAGAGGGTAAAATGTGAACCAGAGCATCCCTTGGAGACTGCCCTAGAGGGGGATCACAGTGAAGTGCTTGCTGCACTTATTGTTCTGGGGGGAAGCAAAAAGACCGCAGCAAGATTGGCTCCAAAGGCTGAAAATCAAATATGCTACTGATTGATTGAGGGACCAGTCATAAGGAGTCAGGATGGACCTGCTGAGTTTGTCTGCAAGAAGATTGGAATTCCCCAGTATGTGTTGCAGGTAGAAAGCAGCCTGAAGATATCACCCATTCACAAATCCTCATGGCCTCTCTGCACAACAGATATCAATGGGTTCCTATTTGTTTGTTGATGCACCAGGCTTCTGACATGTCTGTTTGAACTGCAATAGCTCCAAGGGAGAGAATGTCCTGAAAGACCTTTAACATTAAGAGGACTGCTCTCATCTTCAGAAGAGGACTGTTCTCATCTTCAGAACATTGATATGCAATCTGTTCTCTATGTGAGTGCATGTGCTTTGGGCCATCTTTCCCTTGAAATGCTTCCACCACCCCAGCTGGAAAGCATCCGTGGTCACAGTGGCTGTGCGGAAAGGAAGAAGAAACACCCTGCCGATGAACAGGCCATTCAAAAGAATCCACTATTGTAGATGACATTTGCAAATCGATGTTAGTCTGATAGGAACAGATAGAGGCTGGTAAAGAATAGACCATTGAACAGCCAAAGTCCATTGAAGAACTCACATAAAAAACCTTGCTGAAGGAACAAGAATGGTGGCAGCTGCCACAGACCCAAGAGCTTGAAATAAGGTCTATATTAAACCAGCGAATGCTGATTTATTGACCCCATGTAAGCGAACAACAATTTTTTTCCCAGGGAAAAAAATCACTGTTCCAAAAAAGAAAAAAAAAAAACTTTAAAACATTACATTAAATGGGGGGCTTTGCCCCCACACCCTCCGGCATGGGAGGATGTGCCCCCCATACACCCCCTACTTAAATATACCAACTCCGAGATTGCACTACAGTGACAAAAATGGCAAAATAATGAAGGCGTCCAAGCGATTTCTTTCCCAGAGAAAGAATTTGCTTATATGTCATTTAGTGCTTTCAAGTTCGATCAAGACAGATTCGAAAGAATGCGTCTTCGATCATATAATAGGGAACCTTAAAATATTAGTCTTGCTGTTGGAGACAGAATATTTAGAATGGTCTGTACTTGGACTCTCAATGTTTTTATGCGATGAGGAGATAACAATGCCATTTTATTTATACTATCCAGCAGAGCACCAATGAACTCCAATTTTTGTACAGGGGGTTGATTTGACTAGATTTATGGTAATACCCAGTGAGCTAGAAACTGGGACATGTAATTTCTGGCTCAGATAAGCTGATGTTTGCTTGAGCAGTAAAAAGCCAATTGTCTAGATATGGAACACCTGGAATCCTTTCAGTCTCCGGTGAGCTGCAACTACTGCCATGCATTTGGTAAGCACCCTAGGGGCTGTGGTGAGTGCAAAGGGCAGAACTCTGATTCCCAGCCTGAAGTGCAGACAACTTCTGAAGCATCTGACAGAACACATCCTGTAAGTCTACAGAGCACATCCAATCATCCTTTTTGCAACAGCGGTAGGATGGACTGAACCATAACCATTCGGAACTTTGTCTTCTTTACATATGGGTTCAGGTTGCCTAGATCAAGACTGGGTCTCAGTTCCCCTAGATCAAGACTGGGTCTCAGTTCCCTGGTTTTCTTTGGCACTAAAAAGAGTAAGTTCCGAATCCTCTTTGTTTGGTTGGGACATCTTGGATGATCTCTTTTTTTGCCATAGTTTTTGAATCTATATTACTGTATGCTCCCTCTGACTGGGTGGAACATCACAGAGTCCTTTTTGTTTTCTTAGTGGTGGAAGGGAAAAGGAGATATACTAACTTATGGATATTATACTTAGCACCCAGGCAATTTTGTGAGATTGGTCCATGCACCTAGGTGTAGCGAAAAATGATCCCAGACTGCCTCCAGAGCCAATCAGTCAGGCAGCACTTCAGGAGAGCTGATAGAGCCTATCAGAAAAAGGCTCTGTAGCCCTGATTTTGCAGACCCCCCTCTGCCACTGGTGCAGGGTCTCCCATTAAAACTTCCTCCTCTGCCTCTGGAGGAACAGTCCCTATGTTTATCCCTAAAGGACCAACCACACCGAGTGAGAAACCTCTATTGTGCCACTTCATCTGTAAATAAAAAAATTGTGACCAAGACAGAAGAATGAGGAGGCAAAGGTTTAAGGAAAATAGTGACAGATTTTAAATATTGCTCTTATGCACTAAGAAAGACACTAGAATAACACGTTGGAGTTATTATGCATTTTCTTCAGGAACTGAAGTCTGAAGCTCAAATACATATAATTATTTAGTATTATTTAGTTATTTCGATACTCAGTGATTTGCTAGATAACCACAAATTTTTGTGAGGAACAGAACAAAGGTAAGAGGTGAAAAACTGGACATTCTGCAAAGTCTGGACAGTTGAGAGGTATGACCAGTAGTGGCCTTAGGTCAGCTGGTGCCCTAGGCAAAAGGGCTCCATGGTGCCCCCCACACCACCCAGGTGCCCCCCCATACTGGTCTACTTACACCAAATAAATACTGGAAAAGTACCCCTGCTACAGCGGCACCCTAGGCGGCCGCCTAGTTGGCCTATGCCTAAGGCCAGCTATGGGTATGACCTCTTTGAATAGGAAGAAACATACCCCCAATGCGTGCCTCTCAGTGCAGGAGAACTGAACAAAACCAATAGAATGGGGACAAAAGCCCTAAAAAGAAAAGCCCCCAGGATTGCTCTTAACAAGTTGGGACCCACTCGAGCAACCAGAGTGTGCCAACATATACCTTTTGAAAGATTTGAACTCTGAAATTCAAAAGTATGCAGCAACATCCCAGTGATCTGTCAGAATTTCTGAGATCTCAGGAAGACAGACCACACAGCTGAGAGGAATGCTCTGAATTCTCAAAGTAAGAACTATGAGAAGGCTCAACAAAACTGAGGTGGGGGGAGAAGGGCAAAGACTATAGACAGGGTCCACTTCCCAACCATCACCAGGACAACCGGACTTGTCCTGGTATGCACCTATCTGAAGGTCATGAAATCCTAAAGTATGAATGTGCCAGATGTAGAAGACTGAATAGTTCTGAAAAACCAGGACACAGCAGCATGCCTCCTGAAAAGCAGTGAGGACAAGGTCCAGGAATGCCAAATGGACAGATCAGAGACATGGTAATGAAAATGGCTAGAGACCGGAAAAAACAACCAAGTCTTCAGATCTGGGGAGCACTCTGGATCCGAACAAAGCCACATCCACATCAGTGCAGAAACTCCTGATCCAAAAGCCCTGGATCCGAGAAAGGTCCATCCTTCAGTAGGAATCTGGCATCATTTGGATCCTAGACTGGCATCTGAGGAAAGAGGATATGAGGAGTAATTTATGATCCGAGGAGTTCTCTGTGGACACCTCCGGTGCAAGACTGTTGTTTGATACTTGCGTCTGGTGGCAAAATTCCTATCAGTCATATCCAAAGGCATAGGATCTGATGACATTCTGCATACCATAGTAATAAGCCTCATGAGACTGAACCTGTCAGATCCGAGGGGGACTTTTAGATCTGAAGGAGGCTCTAGGAAATTTGGACCTGTGGCACTGGATCTGAGATCCTAATGTGTGTTGTTCTGTTCTGTTTCTTTAAAGTGTGGGGGGGGGGTTGAGCCCCGATAGAAACCAGCAACACTCCAAAAAGGCTTCAATAGCTGTTTCAAACTGTCTGCAACACAGGTCCTGGACAAGCAGCCCAAAGCAGAAGCACAGGATGAAGAAGAGACAAAGGTCCGTGTCCAACTAAAAATTTTTAGACAAAAAGATAGCTGGTAGAATAAAAGATTTCATGCCATCTCGAATTTTATTTTTTTGCCACCAACACTCAAACATTCTGAAAACAAGAGCCCCACTCTCATCTGGCAACATCCACCACTGCTTCTAGGTGCTGAGCCCTCAAAACAAACTAAAATAAGAGGAATTGACCCAGACATACTAAAAGGAACCATACAGAAGGGAGCAAGACTCTGTGAACAACAAGAAAACAAGAAGAAAACAGCAGTACTCTAAGGATTCATATGAGACAATCCCATCTAAATGCTCTGTTATATGGCATAAGGTCTAAGCTAGCAATCCCCACCATATAACAAACCCTCTAGTCAAAAAAACACAGTCATCACTACAAAAAAAACCCCAATGTTATTAGGAGTGGTTTGAACAACACGTGCATCCCGCAAATCATCCTGAACATTGTGATTTGCAAACCAGGGATGTAAGAAGCAAGCCTAGGAAGCCAACAACCAGAATGGAGCAGCATCATACTTGTCAACCTCTTAGGAAAAGAAATCTGGACAAAGCCATAAATAAAAGTGGGACAAAGGCCCAAAGGTAGGGACAATTTTTTTTTAATTGTTCTTACAAACATAGAAAGTTGATAGAGATTTTGCATTAGCATGAATTTTTAGAATTATATGAGTAGCATAACTTCATGCAGTGGCAGCTAAACCAGAAAAAGATGGCTACACTGCAAAACAGAAAGACTGGAGAACACATCAACAATGTACCTGATTGGAACAAGTACATGAAAGACACACTTTTAACAGGAGGAAAGGCAAAAATCACCATGACTGGGATTTATGAAGAAAAACTACAAACCCTGAAGTTGCAGGAAGATGGACAGCAAATCAGGAAGGAAGAAAAAAAAAAACAGCCAAAGAAGGAACTACGAAAAAAAAAAAAAAATATATATATATATATATATATATATATATATATATTCCACAGTATATTAAGAAAACAATAATTAAGAAGTTAAAGGCTATGAATTTAAAAATAATTTTCCTTACAGCTCGAGACTTTGGTCTCTTCTGTCTTACAACATCTGGCGGCAAATGAGATCTTGGGAAGCTGTAGAGAGTGTAGAGCATTATGGGTAGAGGGAGGAGCTTGAGACTAGGATCCAAGTCTAGGAAATGCAGCCGAGTCAGATCTTATGGTCGGATCCATAACCCAATAGTGAGAAAGAATGGAAAAGACAACATCAGATCAAGTTACTAATGACAAAAAAACACTCCTATGCTGACCTACATGCCACCCACAAAAATAACCCCACCAAAATTCTGGTCATCTATTAATTCACCACTTAATTCAACAACCAAAAATGACCCCAATCAATATTCTGATTAATCACCTCCCCAAACTGATATATTTAATACATATTTTATTGACAGCATAACCAGCCTAACTACAAACTCTTCCCATCCATATACATCTTTTACCAAATCATTTATCCCGATATTCTTCTAACACCATTTATACTTCACTTTCTTCTCAAAATATCACTTACAATTCTCATCAATCTTCTCTCTCTAACCACAGCCTACGCAAGGCACCTCAACAACTTCTCAAAATTTCACACTAGAGTCTGTTGCTCACACAAACATTATAAAAACACTTCTAAACAAGATCCAACTCAGATCTACCTCTGTGGATAACATTCAAGCTGAATGACTTAAACTAGCTGCAGAGGCCATAGCTTATCCTGTTAGTATTTTTATCAACAGATCCATTACAGAAACATATGTCCCAACACTTTGGAAAAAGTTTTCATCTTTCCTCTTCATAAAGGAGGTAACTCCACTGAAGTATCCACACATTGACCCATTGCTATCCTAGTTCCCCTCACCAAACTAGTAGAGAAATTTATCCATAAGCAACGTCTTAATCATCTTCTCCAAAATGAACTTCTAATATGGCTTTAGACCAGCCCATAGTACAGCAACACCTTTACTTTCCTTTATGGGCACTATCAACAGCACTAGAGACTCTGGAAAACTTCTCTATTTATAGATCTCCCAAAGGCATTTGATAGTTTCCCATTTTAAACTCTTACACCAACTCTATATCCTTGGAGTTTTCATCCCTTTATCAAATGGTTTGCTAACTATCTGTGAAATAGACAGCAATCATTAAAATGGCAAGGGTCCATCTCACCTTACCTACCTAACATCACTGGTGTCTTCCAAGGCTCTATTCTTGCCCCCTCTTCTTTTTAATATCTTTGTCAATAACCTTCATATCTCCTCCTGTCTAGGATCCTTAATTCATTATACAGATAACTCAAATATCACCTTCTCCTCAAATAACATGTCATAACTTTAACAAATAATCAAAGAAAAATTTCTTCTCTTGAATCCTGGCTTAATAATTTCCAACTTTTACTTAACCCCACCCCCCAAAAAACCTCCTCCTCTTTACCCCTAATCACAGTCCCTGGAAAAATCTAAGTTTATGATCCACACCCAGAATAATACAGCAATTGAAGTAGTTCCCTATGCCAAATGTTTAGGTGTCACTTTTGAAATTCTTAAAATTGATCTTCAAATCCAGAAAAATATTTAAAAAAATCACCAGAAGCTGGGGATGCTCTATAGGCATAAATATTATCTAAGCACAACAACCAGAATCACTCTTACCAAGATCTGTCTATTACCTTTACTTCTATATGGAGTTCATATTCTTACCAATCTTCACATCTCACTTAAATCAAAAGTTGAATCTTGCTGTAATAGAACAGCTACATTTGCAAATAGTGCTACATAATAAAAGAATCACTGTACTTCCCTGCAGTCTCTTAAATGGCTAGAACTACTCTAACATCTTAATTATCTACAACTCATAACTGCCTATAATATTATTTAAAAACTGCTACCTGCCTTGCCTCAGTTTTGTTCTTCTCAGCTGTCTACCTACAAGAGCATTTAGGTCAGAAGACAAATGGTTCCTCTCATTGCATAAATCTAATAGAGCTGTTGGGAAAAAAGCCTTTTCTACTACTCTGTTGCCAAGTTTGGAACAACCTTACTTTTAACATCAGACACACCCAAACTCCTGGCCTTCAAATGTACATTAAAAGAATTTCTAACTAAAGCATGGATCTGCTCCTGCTCTAAATCTGGTTTAAAGCAATAGCAGCTTTTCCTTCCTAAGACATATTTTCCTTAGTTATCATCTCACCTGTTTTAGTCTTTAATTTTTATACTTCTCTTTATTTGTCTCATGCTTACCCACTCTACTTTTTCACCTAAATACCCTTCTCATTTTTACATTCCTAATCACCACTTCCATCCTTACTAAAACCATATTTTTCTGTCTTCCTTTTCTTCTGTCTTTTCCTGGTTAGGGGTTGCCACAGCAGATCACCTGTCCACTCATGATTGGCAATGTTGTTTTACAGTGTCGAGTTGGCAGCCTGGCACCCAACCTTCCACAGAAGGCACACACACGCACGCACTCATGCCTAGGGCCAATTTAGAGTGTCCAATCCACCTACAGCGTGTCCTTGGGATGTGGGAGGAAACTCACACGACCACAGGGAGGACATGCAGATTCCGCACAGAAGGCACTCCAGCTGAGGATCAAACCAGAGAACCTCTTGCTGTGAGGTGGCAATGCTAACTGCTGCACCAACACGGGCATCCCTTCTCTCTTTCTTTTCACCCTACTTAATCCCAACTGTCCTACTTTTTAACTACTACCGACTTGTCTTCTCTTTGAATATGTCCATATTGCCTATGTTTTTGCCTTTTGATCAACTGCTTGTTTGCTTATTTATTTCATTTTTTTCTGTATTTGCAACAATGCTTCTATTCAAAACTACTAATGTACATTGTAAAGTTTTATACCACAGTATTCTTGCCTATGAAATTTGATATACTTGGAACTTTTCTCCCTTGGCTGCAATGAAAATGGGTACACTGGACCTAGTTGGACTTTCCTGGTAAACAAATGTCAATAAATCATCATCTTCTTTCAGCTGTTCCCATTAGGGGTTGCAACAGTGGATCATCTGTTTCCATTTCTTCCTGTCCTCTGCATCTTGCTCTGTCACACCAACCACCTGCATGTCCTCTCTCACCACATCGATAAACCTTATCTTAGGCTTTCCTCTTTTCCTGTTACTTGGTAGCTTCATTTTTAGCATCTTTTTCCCAATATACTCTGCATCCCTCCTCAGCACATGACCAAACCAACATCATTGTGCCTCTCTAGCTTTGTCTCCAAACCTTCCAACCTGGGCTGACCCTCTAATATACTTATTCCTAATCCTGTCCACCCTTGTCACACCCAGTGCAAATCTTAACATCTTTAACTCTGCCTTTTTGTCAATGCCACTGTCTCCAATCCATATAACATAGCTGGTACCATCTTGTAGACCTTCCCTTTCACTCTTACTGGTACTCGTCTGTCACAAATCATTCCTGACACTCTTCTCCACCCATTCCATCCTGCCTGTACTCTCTTCTTCACATCTCTTCCACACACACCATTACTCTGAACTATTGATCCCAAGTATTTAAACTCATCCACCTTCACCACCTTTACTCCTTGCATCCTCACCATTCCTCTATCCTCCCTCTCATTCACACACATATATTCTGTCTTAGTCCTGCTGATCTTCATTCCTCTTCTCTCTAAAGCATATCTCCATCTGTCCAGGGTCTCCTCCACCTGTTCCCTACTCTCACTACAGATCACAATGTCATCTGCAAACATCATAGTTCACAGGGACTCCTGTCTGATCTCGTTTGTCAACCTGTCCATCACCATTGCAAATAAGAAAGGGCTCAGAGCTGATCCTTGATGTAACCCAACCTCCACCTTAAACGCATCCATCACTCCCACCGCAGGCCTCACTGCTGTCACACTAGCCTTGTACATATCCTGTACCACTCTTACATGCTTCTCTGACACTCCTGACTTCCTCATACAACACCACAACTCCTCCCTAGGCACCCTGTCATATGCTTTCTAAATAAAGAAATAAAATTCTGTGAAAAATTTGCCACATATTGTTCCTGAATGGTGTACCTTCTTTCTCCAACACAACATCTTGTTTAATGCATATCTTATTTTGATGTTTGGTACCTTTGTGGATTGTTTGATTCCTTTTAAATATATAAATCTCTATTTTTCCTCCTGTCAGTCACAGAAGACATATGCATTAGGTTCTTTAAATCACTCGTGGAGAAGATTATGTTACAGACCATACAAAACATTTGTGACCACCTCTGTTCTGCCACTGTTCTTTGTCTTTACAGAGACAGGGTCTCCAGAGGTTTATCCAGTACACCCAAAGTGTTCTTACCAAGCATACCTCTCAACCTCTTAGAGCAAGAAATCTGGACAAAGCAATAAATAAAAGTGGGCAAAGGCGCAAAATAGGGACATTTTTTAAATATTGCTCTTACAAACTTAGAAAGTTGATAGAATAACAGGTTTTGCATTAGCATGAATTTTCTGAAGGGTATGAAGTCTGAAACTCAAATGTATGTCTTTATTTTCTAAATTCAGTCATTAATGGTTTGCCACTGATTTGCAAGAAACACAGAATTTTATGAAAAGTGGGCAAAAAAATACAAGGAAAAAATCTGGACATTCTGCGAAAATCTGTACATTGAGAAGATATAGAATGAGGGTAACAGATTTCCTTTCATTTACCCATAATAAACTTCTTTATATACACCACTATTCTCATAGTTCTCCTGATTATTTTCTTGCGTAACTTGCTTACATGGAAAATGGCATTCTAACTGGCACCATATTCCTCAGTCTGAAACATGCATTTGAGAACATCATACATCCTCCATTACTGTGAAAATTAAGCAATTTTGAGTTCTCCTAAGTGGCAAGTACAATGGTTTGCCAAATATCAGTTTAACAGAACATTTATAGTCCATACCAACAATATATGGATCTATTTTAGAAGATTGAATTGCCAGAACAAAGAAATGTAAATTAATGAGACGAGAAAACTGAAATTGCTGTAAAAAATTACTGTTTACCAAGCTGAACTTAGGAACAATTGAAAACCTACTGCGCATGTCAAACAGCACTAACTTGTGAATGGAAATCAAGGACCATTCACAAAAAACAGCTACTCCATTTAAACAAATATTTTAACATAGAAATAATGTAATTTTTCAATTCAATGTATTTGTGGGGGGCAAGCCCACCTGCACCTCTGCAAATTATATATATCAACTCTGAGATCGCACTACAGTGGGGAAAAGGGTAAATTTCTTGATCGTCACTGTACCGCGATCTCCATACAGAACCATTTAACTTACATTTCTGTGTTAAAATATGTCTTTAAATGGAGCAGCTGTTTTTTCTAAATGATCTATAATCTCCATTCAGAAGTTTGACTGCTGTTTGACATGTTCAGTAGCTTTTCATTCTTCCTAAGTTTGGCATGTGAAACGTTCGTTCGTTCTTACAGCAATTTCAGTCTTCTCATTTCAATAATTTAAATTTTGTTATTCTGGCAATTCGATCTACTAAAGTAGATCCCAACACATACATAGAGTTTGGCTCAGCTCCAGTGGGGGTTCCATGAAGACTGGTCCTGGACCAATTACTAGTCTCGCTATTTATTAATGACCTACCCTATGACTTATCCAACATCAACTGCATCTTACATGCAGACAATATTGTAATTAGTATGGGATAAAATAAGCTTCACTGTGAATTAACCTCTTCAAAATGACTTTGGCTAATTTTTAAAAAAAGACCTAACCGTCAGCACTTAAAAGTCCAGTAATACATTAGTAACACAGCAAAGAATAATCACCAGCCAGATGTTAACAAAAAGCACCCCAAATGGGCCCTATGTCTCTATCATAGTTTATCAGATAGCATAGTCCTTAATCAGGCTATATTGTTCAACACTCAGAGCAAGTAAACAAAGTACCATGTCAACTAAAAGTATCTGATAAAACTTTTTACCTTTTAATGACAGAAGTAAGGTGACCAAAAGACATTAATGTATTAGTCCCCAGAATGGAATGTATCCTTCCTGTTATTACTCTGAATTACCCAAAACACCTCAATGCTACAGACAGATGAAAATAAAATACTAAGATTTATCCATCTGTGCTTCTTTTGAAAACATTACTATGAAACCATACAAAGAACCAAAGCATTACTAATAGAGACAAGGACTTTGTTTAATTTTAATTGACTAACTTTCAATCTACTCAATGAAAACTACTTACCTCCCCTATAAAATAGGCTGCACACCAAGTTCCAAGATGGTTGCCCAGAAGAAGAGGTTAATTGTGGCCCTTGCAGTGTGAAAATGAAAAGAGCTGTAAAAAAGCTAGTAAAAGCTTCAACAATTTCAAAACACATGGAAAAATACCCTGCAGAAAAAGTGGAAATTGACCCAAGGGGAGGCAAATGAGAAACAAAGTTAGAATATGAAGAATTGCTTTGGCAACTTAGGTTAAATGCTATTTCACCAGTGTGTCTCAATGAATATGTTTCCTTTCTACCAGTTTTAAAGTTACAGTCAGCTAAACTATGAATTTTATAGACGTATTTTTACATACACATTTTTATATACATCTTCTTAAAGGTTATGTGTATAGGGGACTCATAATAAGGGTCTTATTTAGTACGTGTTTTTCCTTCTAGTATAAATTAACTTTTCAATGAAAGGATTTTATGTTTTTTGAAATTGTTGACTTTTATATAATGAATTGGGGAGAAGTAGCTTTGTTTTAGATTTACTTTCAATTTATTGTTTCAGTATTAATTATTTAAAAATATCTATGTTTGGCATTGACACATTCTTGTTGTATGGATATTTTTCACTTAAATTTTGAATGTTTTTTCAAGTAGTGATTGTGTGGTTTAAAATGATTTGTTATTTGCTGCCCCAAAAAGGAAGTAAAGTAATGATGTGAGGCAGATTCTGATGAAGTCCACAATTTGGGGGGATGAAAGTCCTTAATCTGTATTCTAATAAACTGGTTTAACTGTATGAGAATATACTTTAGTATTTTAGTAGTTTTGAATTGTCTGTACTTTTATCTGTAGTTCCATGTAGCATCACTTTCACTTTTTCTTTGTTTATTATTATGTACTTGATAAATTCAGAAAATGCCATTTCAGTGTTGTGGAGCATTTTGAGACAGTTTTAGATATTTTCAGAATATAAAATATATGAACAAAGCCTATAGAGGTAAACTAGTTATCCATGCATGAATTTCACCTATCCATGGCAGTAATGCAACAGGTAATGCACACATCTTTGTTACAAAAGACTGTGGGTTATTTTCGCACAGCAGGTAGATTGATTGCTGACAGTAAAGTGCAGCATAAGAAGGGTGCTGCACTCCTGAGTGTGTCATCCTTTGTATGAGACATTAATCTGAGGTCCCAACTGCTTGAGTCGGTGATAACACAGGTTGATGTAAAAGATCCCACAGCACCTAATGAAAAGTGTATAGAATGTTTCCTGATGCCCTGGCCAAATTTCCCCTGGTAGTATAAACACCATCATGGGTTTCCCCTGAAATTAGGCTACTAGCCTAGTGGGACTAGCCCAGTCAACAATAAATAAAATAAATAAATAAAATGAATTTTCTGAGTGATACCCACATCTATTGGGAAATAAGATGAATTATTTTGGTGTATGGATTAAAAATATTCTATTATGCCAGCTAAGGATATGTGGGAAGAGACTAAACAAAAGATATTACAAAATTAGAAGTTGGAAGCTCTTGATTATGGATGTGGATAGTAAAATACTAGCAGTGAAAATGTTTCTAGCCTATCTAGTTTTTTTATATTGATCAAGCATGTTTTTTATCATCCAGAGGGGAAGCTGAAGACCATGATTAATAAACAGCTGAAGAAATTTATTTGAAAGAGAAAGCGGCAAAAGTTAAGTTGGATACACTGGTTCTCCATAAGGAACAAGGTAGTTTAGGATTACTGGATATGAAGGGGATACTTTAGAGCTACAGTCATATACATAACACAAACAGATTGCAATTTGAAGTGGAAAAAATTATGTAAACAATCCAACTGCAAATGGAGTCAATGCATGGCTAAACATGCATTATTCATTCAGCAGTAAAAACGACAATAAAAGCGATTAAAACATGTATCTTTGCTACATATAAAAATAATAAAAAACGGTAAATGCTTTCACAACTCTCCTTGTTGCTTCATCAGACCAATTTAACAATTGCATTGGTTGCAGCAGTTTGTTTGGAAAAAAATATATATTGAAATGGGGGGGGGGGTCAAGAAATAAGGAAAGAATAGGATTTTAGATGCAGGCCTTTAAGAATAATAATAACAACCGTACAGAATATTATGTTTATAAAGAAGCAAAGTAACAGAAAGTTTTTTAAGAACAAAGCCAGCATGGGAATAGAGAATGAAGATTTTACCAATAATGATGACTGCAAGTAAGATCTCAGAAAATAGTCAAGAGAAGGTAGAATTTACTGGAGAAAATTAGCAAAGGAACCAAGGTATTGGAAAAAATAACAATGGTCAGAAAGGTAACAAAGTAGAATGAGGATAAGCAGAAGTTTTAAATGCAGGTTGAATATTTCCTTTCTTACAAGGGATTGATAGAGTATGGACAAGGAGAAAGGGACACAGGATTGTTAAATGAAAGATCAGCTCTGGTTGAGTTATTGGCCGAGTCTGGAACAGAAGCTGCTGTTAAAAAGGGACATTAGTAGAGCATATAAAATGATGCACGATAATTTTAAGACTCAATCAGAAGATTTTAGAAAAGACTGTGAAGTGAGAATGGAAAGGGAATATACAAAGGAACTGTGACATGACATCTCTATGTCCCTCAAATGTGCAACAAAGTCTAGAAAGTTTAGGATTTTTGCATGGAAGAGTAGTCAGGTATTTTATACCATAAGCAGACTTCAGAGAATTATTTTCTCAGGTAGATAGCAAATGTTGGATGTGTGATGAGAAAGAGAATTATTTGACAACATGTTTTCTGGATATTATTGAACTGGCAGAATTTAAGAATTCCCTACAGGGTACTTTGTCAAACATGTTGGTGGAGCAAATGATTGTAACTAGGTAAATGATTCTTTTAAACTGGGATTTAGAAACTGAATTGCCCAGACACAGTAAAGTCTTACTGCGTTTAATGCTACTGGCTGCCAAACAATCATTTACTAGAAAAAGGAAAGCAAAATCTAAACCCAACCTTATCTGAAAGACTGAATATTATAAAGGAGATAAAATGATTGGAGGTATGATCTTTAGTAAAGGAAGGAGCAAACTATAGCAAACAACATAGAAACAAATGACATTTCTGTAAACAATACATGCAGAATAATATTCAGGAAGAGGAGTGAAATGTAAGAAAACGAAGGACTTGGAACAATTAATTTAGAGTTGGAGTGAATGATTTTTTTAAAGAAAAAAAACAAATACGTATAATGTATGAAAATGCAAAATATTTGATATGGTTTATTATATTTTCTTTTAATGTATGTGTACCAATGTCATTACTAAATATATATGAATTTAATAAAGGTTTTAAAACAGACATATTACAAAATGTAATAGTAAAAATGAAAAAACATAAATGAGTAATCATCCAAACATACAGAAAATACATTAGCATTTGTCTAAGTTCTCTCAAAATCTTGTCTAAACAAATAGGTCTATAACTATCTATAACAAGCCGACTCAAGCTGACTCTGAGACACAGTCATGCAGTCACTGGATTACTGAATTCTAAATGGATAACACAAGTACCCAATCTGCCATTAGGTCATGGGAAGACATCTAAATCTGAAAAATATCCACAGCTCCATGGTGATGGAATGAATGGCCATAACTGGGTGGTATGGGGATAGGAGTACAACACTCCCACTGTGGTAACATTATCCTTCTCCCTATTGTGAAATGGGCTAGTATTCAAGTTCCTGTAAGAGATTTCTCTTTAATGTGACAAGGATACAATATCAATATGTTGTAACAAGATAATTCTTCTTAATGTGAGAGATACAGTATTTTGTCTTTGGTAAAAAGTTCCTTCTCCTTATAGTGACACGTATACAGAGTTCTTACTTTGGTAGCTGACTATATGTAAGAGATGTGCAGAATTTTGGCTGTGGAAGAATGACCTTCTCCTTAATGTGATAGGGTGCAGTATTTCAGTCACTGTAGAAGAACCTTCTCCTTAATATGAGCAGTACTGTATTCCCGCTATGGCATCAGGCCCCTTCACCCTAATTGGATGTGTTGCAGTCATGGTAGCAGACTCTTTCTCTATACTGTGATAAGAGTGCAGTACTGTAACAGTGGTAACATGAACTTTCTGACCAATGCAGTGACAATAGTGAGATAAAGTGGTGCTGTATTTGACAAGGATTTTTTCCCACCTGATGGGTAAGAGAAAGGCATGGCTCTAACCACAGCTGCTGTAATGAAATGGCATCTTCTATAGTACGTCTTCATTTAGAAGACAAACACTTCAACGTTCATTAATTATGACTAGAGTTTTCAACTTTCCAGCCAAACACAGATTTACTTGTAGGAGTTTTTAGCAATACTACTCATCTATATTTTGAAACTTTTTAGTATTCTCTTTCTAAAAAGTTGCTTGAAGTCTGGCATTGTTATACACAAATTATCAGGGTACTTGTTTATTTATGTATTTATGTGTGTGTGTGTGTGTGTGTGTGTGTGTGTGTGTGTGTGTGTGTGTGTGTGTGTGTGTATGTGTGTGTGTGTGTGTGTGTGTGTGTACATTATATATATATATATATATATATATATATATATATATATATATATTTATATATACATGTGTGTATGTATGCTTTGTTAACTAGGTGAATGAACACTTCAGCCGTCTAATGGACTTGAGTCACATTCTAATTTTCTGCTTCATTCCCACCCTGCTCCTTCATACAGGACATATACATCTCTTCAGTCAGTTTGCACCCTTTGTTACCCACTTGCCTATGTATACTCTGTTCACGAATTCTGCTAATTCAGGAAACCTATGCTACTATTAGCCAATCTAACAACCTTGGCTGAAACCTCAGAGTTAGCTGCTTAGTCTCATGATTCCAACTAGTGGTAGCTGGTGGCTTCAAACTGGGGGGGGGGTGCTGCAAGAAGCCACTAATTGGCTGGGGCTAATTAAAATGGTATGTGGCTTAATCATCACAGGTCAATGATCATTACCTGTGATCAAACAACAGATGGTGTCAGTCACTTTAATCCTCAGACTACCTTGGTACCCACTCATAGTCACTTTATGGACTATGATAGCTTCAAATGTCTGATTGCAATCAACAATGCCAGTATTAGGTGAAGACTAGCCATGCATCCCAAATATCTGACAAAGTTTGGCACCCTTGATAAGTGTAAACAGGGGCTTGGAAGGTGAAACATTTACAAGCAGGGGCCTGGGAGATGAACCATTTACAGGCTGCTTGTGAGCATTAGAGACATAGGTGCCAAACCAGGGATGATTTTCCTGTTCCCCATCCAATTGTCCAAGTTACAGTTGAATCAGGTTAGGGAGGAACTCTGCTTCACATGGATGGAGAGCCTATTCCAGAGAAGGGTAGTCCCTGGGATAAATACCTTTATCTCCAGCAGGTCCTATTTATATCACAGGCAAGGTTTAAGTCTTTATAATGGGTAATTCTGCTGATATTTGTTTTGCAGATATGCAGGTCATCCATCAGAGTAGGGTCTGATAATGCCTTGTATGCCAGGCATAGATCTCCCCTCAACAGCATGTAGGAGACAATACCGGGATAGGGCCTGGAGGTGGTCTGTATAGGAGATGTTACTTATGCCCTGCATTCTTCTAGTGAGGAACCTCTGTGGACATTCCACTTGTTGGATATGCCTGGTTAGGTACATACTAAATGGAGAATTGTACTCAATGATAGGTTTGATGCATGTCTAATACAGTGGAACTATGACTTCCTTGGATCTAGATGCCATACCTTTGTTTATAAGTTATGTCAGTATGCCTCCCCAATACAGCTCTCCTGCATTCTCCCTTCCTAGCTCTACAACATCTAGATTACTGTTTTCTTCTTTTTTTTTTTTTGTTCACTTGCCTTACTTTTTAGCTTCAACTGGCCACGATTCCAGTGTAATAACTGTGTAGGAAGTACCTGAATTAAACTGGAGTTTCTAATTCCACAGAAGTTATGGAGTTCCAGATGTTTTGAGATGTATCTTAGAATTTTTTAAAAACGTTTGATGTAGTGAAAGCCTGAATAGAAAATCATCAGTAAGGAAAGAAATTTGGGACTTCCATTGAGTAACAGCTTAATTTCAGCTCTCCCTGTGTGAAAACAGAAACTCAGAAGAGAGAGCCAGTAAACTCATATTTCTGGGTAAATCTCAGTGACTGGCTAGTGAATGGACTACCTGTATGCCATTAAAATATAAATTCAGAGAACTTGAAAGAAAATCAAACACAAAAGGTGAGGAAAACACTGACTGGAAGAATTCTGAAGATGCTCAGCAAAAAGCAGTTCAAGCTCCTGATTTGGTGCAAGACATGACTTCCAGTAACATAGAAGAAAAAAGTCAAATGTATTCAGAGATGATTAAAATAAATGAACACTGAAGGAGTATATCAAATCAAATAGAAGACAAAAATGAAAGAAACTTAAAACAGATATTCAGATGAGATGATAAAAATGCAAAAATCAGAGGCTGAAATGAAGAAAAGACTGGCTGAATATGAGACTGCTTAAGAAGAGATGTTTCGAAAACTAATAGAATTAGAGGACGGAACGTGCAGGGAAAACCTGAGATTTTCTGCTGTATCAGACAAGCTAGAAGAAACAGACTGTATTAATTTTATGAAAGGACAAATAAGCAACTGGACTGGTATTCTACAGCAGATATTGTTAATTTAAAGGGTACATCATCTGTATGTTCCAAACCTGGCCATGAGAAAGCAACCTAGATCTTTAATAGTAAAGATGCAACCCTACCAGCAGAAGGAGTTGATTCTGACAAAACTGTGACAGAAGGGCAAAGTACTAAAAGGAGGAGACAGTAGAGTGTTTGTGAAAAATGATGACTTACTGTACACCAGGCAGAAGAGGAGTAAATTTATTCCACTAATCAGGGAATGTCAAGAAGCAGGTGTGAGATTCAAGTTGCTGTACCCAGCTATTTTCAGAATATTCTTTCCTGGAGGGGCAAAATCATTTTTTGATGCAGAGCATGCTAAGGAGGAAATACAAACGTTTATCCAACAAAAATGAGCTAGGGAACAGATGGAGGTTCTGCTTTTTTCTTATGGTAAAAAAGACTGTGAGTGAAATCTTTTCCAATGTTTCAAAAGAAAATGCCTGTGAGACAGAAAAAAAAATCACAAGAGTTGACTAGAAGAACTGGGACTACACTGGAAATGAAGCAGAGACTGTATTTGGGAGATGGAGATCAACATGAATGAAACCAACAATTCAGAAATTGACAAATAAATGTGGAATTACAAAGCATTAATTATATTTGTGAAACATGACAGAACAAGAAAACCTGGAAGTATTGGACTTTTTTGACTTTGTTAAATTTGTAGGGGACTCTAAAGCAAATGCCCTACTTCATGCCATTAATGTTTGGAAGAACATTTAGGAGATGGGAAGAGGAAGGAAAGAGTTAACTGTAAGTAAAACAAAATGTTCTTAACAGTAGCATTTTTATAATGCATGATACAATCTGCATGCTATAAAGTTAAAGTTTTCCCAGTTATTCTTGACTGTAATTGGGATACCAAAGTAAACAGGTGCCCCTATTTTTCCCTTCTTCCTTTTCCCTTGTTCAATTTTAATAAATGTGTGCATTGCAGTATAAAAAAAAAGAAGAAAAGTGTGGTCAAAAGAGCATGATGCAAGAAAAAAATTATGTACTTTATCTCACTCTTGCATAGAGGAATTACTGGATTGAGGCCCTTGGCTTTATCTAGTAACAAGTTTTAAGAGAAAGCAAATAAAAAAGAAGATTTAATATAATACAAAGTTTTCCTCTAGCAAATAAGTGAGTGTTTGTAAAAGCAACTCTGTATCCGGTTCTCATGTCTCCATGGAGACAATCTGATAAAGAGCAATAAAAACAGAATACTTCTTTCTTTCAATTGCTTTCTTTCAATGACTAGGAGATAATGATTTCTGAAAGCATTCAAGTGTTTCCCCAATCTAGGACTGTAATAAAGAGAAGACAAATCCAGGCAGCACTAAGTAGAAGCACAGGCTATACCATGCATCTTAGAATGGATAACCTACCTTTTAAGTTAATCCAAGTCTGTGAATGTGGCTGTCAGTCTGGGACAATTGTCCCTATAAGGAGAATAAAACTTGAATATTTGAAGATGTACATAGTTTTGTGTGTTAGCACTAAGTTAATAGGTTTTAGGGGTATATTGGGGGTGTGTTTGTTTTTTTGTTTGAGGGCTTTCAATAAAACAAATATTTTGTAAGATGTGACATAGGCTCAAATGGGCATGATAAGAACAAGATTAACCTGCCAAACATTAGTGTGTGCATGTAACACAAAAGCTGGAACTAGACACTTAACAAAAAGCTGTTACCCATAAAAGGTGGGAATAATAACTTTTTAAAGATAATGACACTTTCTGTATTATCTTTAAATGCAAATGGTCTCACAGATGTATACATAAAAGACAGTATTTGAGTATATTAATAATGTAGAGTGCAAAAAACTATGCTATAGGAGACACATTTGGAACTGAACATGTATATTTGATAAAGAAAAGTTTTCAGGACGGTTATTCAGCAGAACACCTGAGAAAAAGTAAAAGAGGAGTACTTATATTAATTGCAAGAGGAGCTCCAATAGTGATAGAAGAGGATAATGGTAGATTTATAGTACTAAGGGGCTAATGGCAAGGAAGGAGGATTACACTGGCATGTATTTATATTCCACCTAAAACTGCTATAGCGGAGGTTAAGAAAATTCTGGGAGAATCAGCTTTCATTAGGGAATATTACTTCTAGGTGGGGACTGGAATTTGATTTGCTGCACTGAAGATATATCTGGAGGCCCAGAAGGGAAAATATAACAAAGGGGGGGGGGTAGATTTTTGAAGAAATTTATGAAAATATTTGGCATGAAAGATGTGAATGCAGTAGTATATGTTCAGGGTGAATTCACATATTATTCTCCAACATACAAAAACTGGGTTAGGCTAAAAATAACTTATATTTCACAGGAACATGCGGATTTAATTGAAAGTTTTGATATGCAGCCAGTAACTACTTCAAATTATGTGCTAATAATAACTAAAATAAAAATGCAGGGTAATGAAATAAGAATGAGACACTGGTGTTTTCCCACCTATCTGTTGAAAAGAGAGGAATTTAAGGAATGGGAAGTATAAATAATTCAGGTGTTATTAGATAAGATAGAAATTTCTTCTGAAAATGTAGCTAGGGAGTGGGATAAAATTAAAGTGGATTTTAAAAATAGGGTGGAAATACGAGAAAAATATGGTTAAGAAATAACAAAAAATATTCAGAGGGACTGACAAAGGTTAAAGTATTGCAGAATGGGGAAATCCCACTGAACAGAGGAGCAATTGCAGAATGGTTATCAGAAAATAAGGGATTACCTTGATAATACGCATGAGTTTAGAAAAACTGCTGTTAAGCAAGAGTTTTTTTGATAACTCTGGAACACAAAAAGTGTTTACCACAGTGATGCAGGCAACAGTAAGTAGAAAGGGTTGTCATCAAGCTTAAGCAGCTTGTAAAAAGGAAGATAACAAGAGATCCTGAAGAGGTATTAGACATTTTTTGGAAATTTTATGAAAGTCTGTATAAAGCAGATTATGGAAATCAAGAAAAGGTACAAATGGAAATGTGTATGGAAGAATGAAATATGCCAAGGTTAGAGGAAGATGAGGTGCAATTATTAACAGTTAGAATAGGAGGAGATGAGATAAAAATGGTAATGTATAACCAATCTACAGGAAAGTCCCCAGGAATAGATGGTATTCCTGTGAATGTTTGGATGCTAGGAGGGGAAAAAACTGATAAAGATCTGAAAAGTTTTGTTTAACAGTATTTTAAGAGGAGGAGAAACACCAACATCTTGAAGAATGCAGTGGTAGCTGTAATACTTAGAGGGTAAAGACTCATCATATCCAGCTTTGTACAGGCCCATTTCAGTCCTAAACCAGGATTATGAAGTATTTATGTCTGTAATGGCTAAAATAATGGCAAAGATGATGCCAAAATTGATAGATATGGATCAATGTGGTTTTGTGGAAGGCAGGCAAATATTTGACAATATTAACAGAACATTGATTATCCAGAGGGAAGCAGAATATAAGAAAATATCATTGTTGGTGAGTCTTGATGAGGAAAAAGCATTTGACAGAGTAAGCTGGGAGTTAATGAGAAGGGCAATGGAAGCATTTGCATTTCCTGATAAAATTATAAGGTTGATTAGGAAGATATACAAGGGACCTGAGATGAAAATTAAAGTAGTTGGGTTCCTCTCTGATAATTTCTGTTTGAGCAGAGGAACAAGGCATTGGTGTTCTCTTTCCCCTTTATTTGGATTATATTTATAACCATTGGCAAAGAAAATAAGGGATTCAGAAAGTCAAGGATATCATTGGTATAGTAGTCAGAAAACGCTGGCTCTATTTGCAGATGATATAATTTTATACCTGATAAAACCAGAAAAGGACATTTCAGTGTTGTGGAACATTTTGAAACAGTTTCAAATCTTTTGGGACACAAAATTAAGGAAGGTAAAACAAAGGCAATAGTTGTAAAGTAGGTAACCACACACAAATTGGTTCAGCCGTATCTATATTTATGGGGACATGATAAAATGAAGTACTTAGGAGTATGGATTAGAAATGAATTTGATGTGGCAGCTAAGGATATGTGGAAAGAGATTAAACAAAAGATAATACAAAAACTGAGAAATTGGAAGCTCTGTTTAATGGATATGGATAGCAAGATACAAGCAGTTAAAATGTTTTAGTCCCGTTAGTTTTATACACAGGTCAGGCATATTTTTATCATCCAGAGGAGAAGTTGTGAATAGCAAGTAAAAAATAGTTGAAGTATTTTATTTGGGAGGGGAAGATGGCAAGAGTCAAGTAGGATACGCTGATTCTTCCAAGAGATTAAGGTGGTTTGTGATTACCCAATTTGAAGGGATATTTCAGAGCTACACAGTTAAGGCTCTTATACAGAGCACACGCAGAAACCTATAATTCAAAGTGGAAAGGGGTAATGAAATGGGGGGAAGCTCAAGAAACAAGGAGAGACTGGGATTTTGGATGCAGATCCTTAAGGAGAATAACAATAACCATACAGAATATTATATTCATAAAGTAGTAGAAAGTATTCTAAGAACTAAGCCAATATGGGACTGGAGAAAGGAGATTCTGCCAATAAGGATGACTGCAATTAGGGATACAGAGAGTGGGCAAGAAGAGTCTTGAAATTATTGAAGAAAACTGGCAAAAGACCCAAGATATTGGGAAAAAATAAATAAGGAAAGGTAATAAAATGGGAAGAGGACAGGTATTTATTTGGACTGCAGGTTAGACACTGCCTTCCCTATCAAGGATTGATATCACAGTATAGGCAAAGAGAAAGAAACAGGGGGATCCTAAGTGAAAGACCAGCACTGGTAGAGTTTATAGTAGAATCTAGAACAGAATCAGCTGTTAAAAAGAAATAATTAGTACAGCATATAACATATTACATGATTCACTATAATAATCAATCAGAGGAGGTTAGCAATGATTGAGAAGAGAGACTGGTTAAGCAATTCACAATTGTATGGCTTCCAAATATGCAACAACGTCTAAAAGATTTAGGATCTTTGCTTAGAAATGTTTACATATGTATTTTTATACCCCATGTAGACT
Organism: Protopterus annectens; assembly: GCF_019279795.1. Taxonomy (NCBI): domain Eukaryota; kingdom Metazoa; phylum Chordata; order Ceratodontiformes; family Protopteridae; genus Protopterus; species Protopterus annectens. The sequence continues at coordinate 1,627,123,637 of NC_056731.1, forward strand.
CCAAAGAATTTTTCCTCAGGTAGAAAGCACATGTTGGAGGTGTGACAGAGAAGAAAGAGGTACTAGTAACATATTTTCTGGAAGTGTAATGGGTTGGCAGACTTTAAAAATTCCCTACAGACTACTTTATCAGAAATACTGGGTGAGCAAATTGGTATAACTAAGGAAATTATTTTTTTGAGCTATGATACAGAATTGGAACTTCCTAGACGTAGTAAGGCCTTGTTGAGTCTAATTATGGTGGTTGCCATGAAAGCAATTACTAGAAAATGCAAATCAACATCTAAACCAACTGTACTAGACGTAGTGAATATAGTAATGGAGATAAAACAACTGGAAATGGGATCTTTAGAAAAGGGTAGGAGCAAATTACATTGAAAAAATGGGAATTGTGAGAACAATACATGGAGTTGAGGAATGAGGTTTAAAAGAAGGCAGTTAGCTGTGCCTAATAAACTGAGATGACAAATGCTTGCAATGATATCTAAATCATGCATAGGAAAAGTGTACCCCTCTGTATTCATCAAAAAAAAAAAAAAAAAAAAAAAAAGGAAAAAAAAAAGAAATGTACTTTTTTTAAACCCATCTGTTGTTAGATTGGAATGAAATGACCACAGACGTACATTATACAGCTGAGGGTCTGAGGAAGATAGCCCGAGAGCCTGAATAAACCCCACATAGAACAAGAAATACATGCAGACTCCACACTGAAGGAGATACAGCCAAAACCTGAACCTGAGAACCAATAGTTGTGAGATGGCAATGCTACATGCTGGGTCACTCTACTAATGATCGGTTTGACGGATGAATTTTCTCAGCAAATTGCTGTCAGAATACATTCAAGCCACTACCCCCCTCTTCAACACACACAGACATAACTTTCAGCCTGTTAGCTCAAGACTTGAGGAGAAAGTTAAAAACTAATGGGGACAATAGACTAAAATCAGTGGGCAGATATATACTTAGAAAGTTGACATGATAACACAGGATAACAGGCTTTACATTAGCCTCCATTTTCTGAAGGCTATTAAGTCTGATATTCAAGAATCTGTCATTATTTAGTGAATGCAATCTTCACTGATTTTCCTGGAAAAAAACACATACGCTACAATGCATGCACTAACATAAAAGGCAAAAATCAAGACTCTCAAGAGTCAAGGGGAAACATAAGCTGCTGTGGTGGTGTAGAGGGATAAAGCCCTGATTAAGACCCAGCCTACCCAGGGTATATTAGCAGTTCTGGTGACTAGTGGAGCTGCAGGGAAGGGATGGCTATGCCTGTCCTGGGTGGATGGGAGGGGTACTCTTTTATATGCTCCCTAAGGGCTTGCATGGTCCAAAGTGGAGAGTTGCTCTGGGGTACAATTAATGAGCATGGTGGTATCTGGAAAGGTAGGGGATAGGGCATAAAACCCCTGGATGGAAGCACAGTGAGTTGAGCTCTCAGGATGCCCTTAGGATTCACCAACATCCCCAGCAATACTGGAGTAAGTATGGGTTGTAGGAGCCTAGCTGGTAGACCTGGCAAATATGTGGTGCGCTTGGGAGCCAGGCTGGTAAAGATGAGGTCCAAGGTGGACAAAAATAAATAATCAAGGGGAAAATAAAAAAAACAATGAAGACAAAGGACCAAGTCAAGGACAAATGTTGCCTTTATTCACTAAGAAAGTGGCTAGAATAACAAATTTTCATTTGTGTGCTGTTTATGAAGTCTGAAACTCAGATGTCTATTTTTATTTAGACACTGCGATTCTCATTGCTTTGCCAAAAAAAAAAAAAAACATAAAAAAAAACAGGTTTTGTAATGAACAAACCAAAATACGAGTTAAAATCATAGCGATACTACAAAAAACCCAGAAAGAGAACTCTTAAAAAAGCAAATGCTGATTTATCAACCCCATGTAAGTGAAAGCTTACAATCCCGAACACTTAGAACAGTGATTTTCTTTTTCCCAGGGAAAATAATCGCTGTTCCAAAAAAGAAAAAAAAAACTTTAAAACATTACATAAAGTGTGGGGCTTCGCCCACCCCCCCCGACATGGGGGGCATCCCCCTACTTAAATATATCAACTCCAAGATTGCACAACAGTGACAAAAATGGCAAAATAATGAAGGCGGCCAAGCGATTTCTTTCCCAGGGTAAGAATTTGCTTATATACCGTTTTGGTATTTTGCCATTTTGTGCTTTCAAGTTCGATCAATACGCATTTGAAAGAATGCATCTTTGGTCATATAATAGGGAACCTATATATATATATATATATATATATATATATATATACATACAATAAGTGATTGAACAATCATATTGTCAATGATTGTTTGTTTAACACCATTTATTTGACAAAAACAGGTGGTCAACATGTGCATGAAATCGACAATCCCCAGGTACGGGGATATTCCCTGTCCCCTGGGACTGCAGAATCTCAGAGTTAGTATATATAATTTGCAGTGGGTGCAGGGGTGCAAGGAGCTTGCCCCACTGTGTAAACACTTATTGTTGATTTAGCCTGTTCTTGGTTAATCTTCAGAGTATGTGTCATATGTGTCAACATTCTCTGTTTCGGTGTAAAAGTGCCGATATTAGGGATGTCAGTATTATGACTGCCCGATTACTTATTCTCTTACCTTTCTACATCCAGGTAAACTGGCATGTAACAAAAATGCATGTACACACACACACACACACACACACACACACACACACACACACACACACACACACACACACACACACACAAACAACAAATAATAATAAACTTACTCCAATGCTCTTATTTGCATAAAGGTCCATTACATTTTTCTTTCACTTTCTGTCTTAAGCTGCCTTAGTCATCTGAGACAGCCTGAGCCAATAGAAATGTCCCTTTTGCTGCATTATAGGACAGCCCATTGAGATGATTTCAAGCAACTTTTCTGCCTTCCACAAAAGGCAGAAAGACTTGTCATAAGGCATCATCGCCTTATTCTTGACTTGGAGTAGACATCCTGTCAGCCAATTTATTTATTTATTATTTTTAATTTATTATACCTCAGAAGTGCTAATAAATTAGGAAGCAGAGCTGAACTACAAGCCAAGCTAGGTATCTAGTTCGTGAGAAGAAAAAACATCCAAAGATCATATCTAGGTTGTTATCTGAATAGTAATTTTCTTAAGAAAAAACAGGTGTGGATCTTTTCTGAAGAATTCTTTATTAAAAGAAAGTCCTTTTTGGCAGATAAGTACCATTAAACCTTAGTTTACTTCACCAGTGTCCTTGTTAAAATAGTATTTAGTACAATAGCAAATCAATCGTAACATTTGTATAATAACTCATAAATATTACATTTAGAGCCAGTGAAAAAGGGTCTCTCTCTCTCTCTCTTGATTGGTAATCTTTTGAAATCACTTATTCTTATAAGTTAAAACTTCTAGCCTAAATATGCATAATCCTCCGAGGCTTGTGTCACTGGTAGGGAAGTTGTATACATTAAGTTAATTAAATCAATGGAAGGAGGAGTTGGTAGGTGGAATTTGTAGGTGGAAGTATTGAAAGATTGACCAATAGAGTGGAGTTAGTTGTTGGCCACTGGGATAGTTGGAATAATTTGGACGTGAGCAAAGTTTGTGGTGAGTGGTGATAAGAGGGGGTAGGGTGGAAAACATCAATATAGGAGCAGATAGGAGGCGAATGAAGATTGGTTAATTTCATGGAATTGGTGCATTTTATTGGTTGCAGAATTCAGTGGATAAGGAGAATTATATGCTCTATGGGAAAAAACTCCATGTTGTGAGAACTGCATGTAAGTATGTATGTGGCTAACGATGCCACACAGGGAAAAAAGGTACTAACAGTGACTTTGAATAAACGAGTGAAAAGACGGGGGCCTGAGTGTAAAGCATGCCTGAGTGTGAACCATGCCATCAAACTCATGCACTGTGGGCCCCAAACTGAGTGGACAACAGCTTGGGGAAGTTGAGCCATAGTGTGCCCTATAGCCAGTGAAACAATATCGACCAACTAATATTAAAACTGCAGTAAAATTAAAAGTTAAATAACTAAAGATGAAAATAACTTGAATAGCTATATGTTAGGAGGAAGTGTGTACAGCACTTTTGTGATCACTTCATCAGATCTGCCAAACAATATAGTATCAGTGTAAAACCTTAAGAAACTTAGAGATTCTCAGAAGCATTCCTTGTTAACTGTGTGTGTGTGGGTGTGTGTGTGTGTGTGTGTGTGTGTGTGTGTGTGTGTGTGTGTGTGTGTGTGTGTGGTAGAACCTGAGGACTCCGTATCTTTATTCAAATAACAATAAACATAAAGCCTAATTGATCAGCAAGAACAAGAATCAAAACCTAAATCTAAAAACTAAACATTAAAAATATACTTAAACAATCGTGCACAAACGTCAGGGAGTCAGAACAAGGGGGTGGGCAGGGAGAAGCCGGATGTAACTGCCAGCAGATCATGTAGTGTGGGGCCAGAACCCTCACTCTTAAGCTCCTGTTGTAAGGTGGGATCCTTTGTGGATTAGGGCTGGGGCTCACCAAAAACAATATTCTCATTACTTTCTAACAGAACTCCCGTAACTTACGACAAGCGAGGGGGAGTGAACACCTACATCACCTTAGACGACGGGGCTTTAGAAAAGCGAGTGAGTGTGAGAGATGCTTAAATTAAATAAGTTAATATAACTTAGAATAGAAGGAGGGTAGGGTGGAGCAGAAAAAAAGTGTATGTGGAAAGGATGGAAGTCGCTGTGACACTAATTTAAAGGACGGGAATGAACAAGTGAGTGAAACGTGCTTATTACAAGTAGTCTGCAAATAGTACACGAGGGCTTGCCAATATAAATCCTTTATTTTCCACACTAGTTACCAAACATCTCTAAGAGTGACATGATTAGATGCATTCCCCCCATGCAAAAATCCTTACGTTAACTGCACTAAACAGCATAAACATGCCCTAAAACATGCAAAATGCCCAGGTAGTGAGATGGCGCGAATTTACCAGTGAGGTTATAGAACTGCTATAGTGTAACAGGAGAATAAAGGGATAGAAGGAACGTTGACAGGGTGGTGATGGAGCCGGTTGAATCTAAACTTTACACTGGAATAGAAATGAAGATGTGATGTCTGAGTGCAAAATCAAAATCACAACCAAAAACAATAAACCAGATTGTGATTCGTCTAGCCATAGTATGCCATACATTAAACTGAGACAACGTTTACATTAAATCAATAGAAAAACTAAAATGAAAAACTAAAGCTACTAATCAAACACTATAACATTAACAATAATATAGTGAACCCCCTTTTTGTCTTTGGGGGTGAAGTCAGTATCATGTTCAGAAAGTCAAGGTCTAGACGAAATCCTGGGAATAAAGGGACCAGTATCAGTTAAGTAATGATAATAAAATATATAATAACTAAAACACCACATTGCAGGACAGAGTAAAAACTGTGAAACTTTGAGAAGACCAGCTGAGCTAGTCCAAGTGTCCATCACAAGAAGTGAAAAGTTGCAGTGCCATGGATCCGGTAGTTTGTTAGTGGTAAGCATGGTGGTGTAACTTCCTAAGGTTCAGTATGCTGTTAATGGACATGTGTGTGTTCAGTCCTGGCGGTGTGCAATAATCTAGTCTGATTTGCCACTGGAGTTCCTTTCTTTCAAGAAAGTCATTTTGTGGGCCTTGGAAGTCCAGTTTGGGTATACGGTCCAGACCATGGAAAGAAAGCTTGTTATGCCCAGGTTTATTGAGGTTATGAATGATGAACCTGTGTCAGTCAGCAAAGATTTCATTCAGTGCTGGATTATTGCTGATTATGATCCTGTTGTCTTTTATAATGTCCACTAGGCTTCTCTAATCTGTCAACTAAGTGAAAGTAATGGAAACGTCTCTGGGTCATCTCGTAAGGTTCTTCTTCCTCCTCCTGCTTTTGTTTGTGGGGAAGTTGGGGTTCCTAGGTTTTTGGGTGAAGATGGGTTCAAGTATATGGTGGATGAATCTTCTACTGTATCCGTGTGCTAGAAAATCTTTTTCTAGTTTACTTATGTTTGCTGTGAAATCTCTGAGTTCCTTGGGAACTCATTCTTCTTTGTCCTGAATGGAAGCATGTTGTCCCTGTGCAGCAACAGGTTTATCCTTGTTGGCTTCTGGAACAGGTTGTTGGACAGAAGTGAGGAGTCCTTGGCTTTGGTGTTTTGCAGGTCAAGGAAGACTGCTTTATTCTTGTGGTAAGTGTGGGTAAACTAAGTGCTCGTACCTCTGCGCAAGTGAGTATGCATGAATTTCTGAGTTCCTCAAACAGCTTGAAGCTAGAGAAAAATAAATAAAAAAAAAAAATTACAGTCCTATTTTTCATATTTCCACTGGGGCAGCAACAGCCTAGCAGCCATTACCACAACTGACACTGATCCCAACTACTTGCTTATTTATCATAATTGCTCTGTAAACATGACAGAGAAAACAGTTTTATTGTAAATGTAATTTTAAGCTTTTTTAACTATTTAAACCATTCCTATGGGGCTGTGGTACATTAGTTATGCATGTTCAGCTTGAATACTATAAGAAGCATTTAATCCTTGGAGCCTGCAGTTTATATAATGTAATATGCCCATTATTTGGCATGCTAATAGGTTCATACACTAATACTAGGCAGTTGATGTGGGTGTATCATTTTAAGCCTAGTCAACGTGATACCCACTACATGTTATCCATGTCCATTAGGGTTTATGGTGTCAACCCAGTGATATATTTGTGGTTTCCCATCCACTCATTAAGGTCATGCTTGAAGACAGTTAGGGAGCTACTTTGTTTAACATGGAGGGGAGGTCTATTCCAGAGGAGGAGAACACTTTCATTGAGGCATCTATTCTGGCAGCAGGTTTTGTTCATGTTGTAGTGAATGTTTTGGTCTCTTGTATGGGTGTTTGTGGTTATACATGTTTTTAGTGGACATTTTGGTCTCTAATATGGGTGTTAGTAGTGCTACATGTTTTGTGAATGCCTAGAAGATTACGCAAGACAAAGTAATTTGACATCTTGTAAGCTAGGCAGAAGTCACCCTGCAAGAGTCTGTATGAGACAGAAGATAGAGACAGAGCTTTAAGGTGTTCTACATAGGACACAGAACTCAGACCTTTGATTTTCTTAGTAAGGATGCCCTGGGATCTATCAAGGTGGGTAATATGTTTGACCAGGTACCTGCCAAAGGATACATTATATTCAATAATGAGCCTAATAATACAGGAGTAGAGAGAGATGCTAATATCCCAGGATCTGGAAAACATAAGTATGTCTTTTCTAATAATCATAGAGACATGGTGGCCAAAGGAGAGCTAATTGTTAATGAAGGTGCCCAGGCCCTTAATGACTGTTTCAGTTTTGAGGATATGTCTTCTATTTGACAGGTACTATGGTGCACATGTTTCTCAAAGGACTCCATAGTACACATTTTGCATTTACCCTTGGACCATGATCCTTGCAACATGAGTTGGTAAGTGACAGAACCCTTTGTAGGATCTGACAGTCTTCTTGAAAGTTGCTAATGGTTCAAAATTTACAGTCGTCAGCAAGCTTGGTCAGCCAGAAGTCCTTGATATCAGCTTGGATGTCAGAGAAATGGATGCCAAATAGGAGCAAGCCCAGCACAGAGCCCTGTAGGGCTCTTCTGGTAGACAGTTTTTCAGAAGAGCATGTGTCTCAATCCTAATTTGATAGGCTATGTTTGTAATCCAGTTTGCTATCCAATGGGTTACATACAGAGTTATATTTAGTTTGATTAGTTTGTCTAGAATGACCAAGTGCTGGTTGGTGACAAAAACTTTGGTTTGATCAAGGTACGGTCTACCCTTGTCTAAAGCCTAAATGTTGTTTGTCCTTTCGGCTTTTCCCGGTGAGGGGTCTCCACAGTGGAACTCCGGTCTGCTAATGATTGGCAGTAGATGTTTTATGGTGCCGAGTTGCCAGCCCGCTGCCCAACCTTCAGCGAAGGCATGCCCATTCACACATGTCTTTTGAAGGCCACTCGACCGCAATATATTTTTCTAAAGAAGTTCACTATGTTAAGCAGGCAGGATTTGCCTTTCACAGAACCAAAATGGTTTGGATCAAGGGACTGTAATCTTCCAATTTCTTTGTTTATGATCTCTGTACTAATTTTTTCCCTTGTCTTCCACACAAGATTGGTGAAGCTTATTGGTCTATAGTTGCCAGGATCAGTAGTGAGACCAGCCTTATGAAGAAAGAATAAACTTAATTGTTTTCCATGCCTCTGGCACAAAGCCATTTGAGAGGCTAAAGGTGAGCAAGTTTAGAAGTGTGTCTATGAGACAGTAATTCATACTGAAAAAAAAAAAAAAACACTCCAGCAGTTTGTCAGGCTCCATAGAAATAGTGTTTTTTTTTGGTCTCTGAGAAAGCCTTTAAAACTTTCTCAGGGGTGATTTTGGGTAGGATAGAAAATATACTGTGTTAGGAAAGAGTGGACATGACAGAGGGCAGAAATCTGAACCACATTTATCTGCTAATATATTGTATATGGCTTTAGGGTTTATGTGAGTGAGGTTATTATGAAACATCTCAGTGTAATGCTGGATAGTTTTTCCTAAAATTCATAATGTAATTGAAGATGGCTTTATGGTTGCTAATTGTAGTAAGTTTCAGTTTATATATGCCTTGATGGATTTGATTCTATTTCTAAGTTCTTTAATATCCTGAGGTTAGTTTTGGAATGTGAGTTTTTTTTTTCCTTTCACTATGGTGCGGGGTGAGATTTTTTTTCTTTTGTTATATATGGTAATAGCCTTTAATTCAAACACTTGTTAGTGTGAGTCCTGGAATAATGAGACCAAATGAGTGAAAATGCAGACTTGCATACACTGAGTCTGAGATCAATGTAGTTCAGAGTATTCCCTTTTTTCCTAAGGTATGTGAATCTCAGAGTTAGTACATGACAGCCTTGGTGTAAATTTGTGCCTATCCATCCAGTCATCAAGACTAGACTTAAAGGTAATCAAAATAACAGCTTTCTCGACCTGCAGTGCTAGCTTATTCCATAGTGTTAAACCAAGGGCTTTCACTTTAAAATAGCTGCTATGCATAAGTTAAAATAAAAGGTAAAATATGCATACATTTTAGAAAAAGACAGTTCAGCAGAAAAAACATACAAAGCTATGTCAAACCCAGAGCTATTGGACAAGCTACACTTAAAGAAATCCCAATCTCTCTGAACCACACGCTCCAGGGACCTAAACCTTGTCACCACAATAAAAGAACATGCTGGAGGGATAGATTCCTGTCCCAGTGACTTCCCATACTCTGGAACAAACTACCCATTCATGTCAAGCAAAGCTCATCATTGGCCCTCTTTAAGAAAAATCTTGACGACTGGATGGGAAATAGAAAATTCACCCCGGGGATCACTTCTGCGGGACTGCTTGACAGGGGCACAGGAAAATAATTTTCTTGGGTGGCAAAAGCCATGGAACCTTTTTGGCTATGCTTATATAGGCCCCAGGGCCAATAGCCTAGTACCTAACTATGAACCTATAATGTTGCTGGCTAAGCATGAAATGTGCAGAAATAATAGTTACGAAAATAAAGTTGCCAAAGATTCCAAAGACAACCACAAGGCATTCTATAGTTATTTCAAGAATCTAAATGGCAATGCTCTGATCTGCTCTGAGCTACAACAGAATGGCATTAAATATACTGATCCCAAGGATATTGCCAATATCCTGGCAGATCAATTTTGTGCCAAGTTCACCCCCCTCTCACCCCCTAAAGGGCCCATTTCAATGCCAAAAGATTGCCAAATTCCGGTAATCATGGCCACACAGGTAGAAACCGCACTCTCCAAAGCTAAGAATACAGCATCCATGGGACCAGATGACATCCTGGGCTGTGTACTACATGAACTACAAAATGAACTGGCACCTCATCTAAGTGTCATGTTTAATCATAGCCTCACCTCAGGCTTTGTGCTCACTGAGTGGTGCACAGCTACAGTTATCCCACTCCACAAGGGGGGATCCACCTTGGATCCCAGGAACTACCGTCCTTCAGTCTGACAAGCCTGATCTGCAAGGGCATGGAACGCATTATCATGGAACTTATAAACAAAGACATTGGCAATCTTCAAACACTGGACCCCACCTAGTTTGGGTTAGTGAAGGGCCGATCTTGTCTTCTGAACCTGATTGAATTCTTCAAATCAGTCTCCAGAGCTGTGGCCAAGGGTAAGGTGGTCCACACAGCCTATCTGGACCTCACCAATGCCTTCAACACCATCCCCCACTCTGGAATTATAGATAAACTTACTAAGCTGGGCATAAATCCCTACATCACTCGATGGGTTGCCCACTGGCTTACTGACAGAACCCAGACTGTAAAAGTAGCCGACTCCAAGTCCAGCTCCAGATAAGTGACAAGTGGAGCACCTTAGGGTTCAGTCCTGGGACCACTCTTGTTTGGCATCTACTTCTCTGAAGTACAGGCCAACACTAAGGGACTCTGGCTAACAAAGTTCACAGATGACTACAAACTGGGAGCCATTATTGAATCCCCAAATAATGTGGATAGTCTACAAAAGGGCCTTACAGAAACAGATGCTTGGTGCCAGAGCCATGGGCTCAAGATTAATGTCAAGAAATGTATAGTTATCCCCTTTGGGAAAAGACATGTACCTATGAATTATCACATAGGTGGCAGTACACTAAACACCGAAAGTGTGATGAGAGACTTAGGGACACAGGTGGACAGCGGTCTCACCTTCGATAACCAAATCACCACAACAGTCAGGAAATCCTTCTATGTGGCACACCTCATCACTAAGGGCTTTTCATACAGAAAAAAGGAGGTCATTGTCCCACTGTACTCATCCCTCATTAGACCCATTATAGAGTACAATGCTCGTTTGGTATGTACCTCACAAGACATCTGCAGCAGCTTTAAAGGCCGCAGAAATAATTAAATTCCGAACAACTGTGTAAGATGAATGAAAGGCACCAGCACTGAATCACGAAGAATTTATTCCAAACAACCTCTCGGACTAAGCGCTTTCACCAGTAAACTGGCTTCTTCAGAGTCATGCAGTACAATACATAATGCTTTAACCAAGTTAATATACTCTCCACTTGTCCACACTTAATTAATTAAAACTAATTAATCAATTAAATTTAAAAAATAAACTATATACATCTAAAAGAGATAAGACAATATTTAACACAATAAACCACCTGTGGAGAAGTTTGATAGAATAAATTACATAAACCAAATACATATAAATATTATGAAATTGAACAATAGAAAATTAAAATACATTAATCTAAATCATACTAGCTAAATACTTCAATTGAGGTTTTAAAGAAATGTACTCATTGAGTCCTGGACGCCTCGTAGCGTTCAACCTTAGCTGCCATTCCATCTCCAATCTTGCTACCCTATTTTGAATATCACATTTAATATTAGGTTTAACCCTATCTACAATAAAGAATAGAAATGTATTGAAATTTACACATACCTTAGTGTGTAAATAAAGTGCATTATGATCATCCTTCCTCCTGATGGAACTGACGTGTTCACTTATTCTTTCTTTCAAACTTCGTGTAGTCATGCCCACATAAAATGCATCACATGACATACATGAAGCAATGTAAATACAATTTCTAGTGATACAATTACAGGAGCCTGGACATGCTATTGTACGTTTATAACCTGTCACACATATATATGCCCCTTCTGCTATGAATCTACATCCTTTGCAGAAACCACATTTACTCATTCGAGATCTAATATTACTGTTGCCCTCCTTTTCAAGAATATTCTTCAAGTTTTTCCCTATTCCATAAACAATCACCGGGGCATCACCTATAATCTCCCTGGTATCCCTACACAAAAAGTATTTCCACAAATTCCTTAAACTGGAACACAACTCACTTGCCTTTTCATTATATGTTAATACAAATTTTGCTCTACTCATGTTAGGGGCAAAGTTGTTGCACTCACTAAACTTACTTCCTTCATAACCACCACCTTTTAAAATTGGACTATAGTTGTTTTTTCTTTTCCTATATACTTCTTTTTTAGTACTCCGCAACAAAGAAAGTGGATATCCTCTTTCCAGAAACATACCCATCAATGTATACATTTCCTTCTTAAACAGCTCATCATTACTGATGAGCCTAGACATCCGAACCATCTGGCCCTTAACTACTCCTTTCCTCTGATGTAAAGGATAACAACTTGTATAATGCAACATCGAGTTGGAGTAGCTGGGCTTTCTATATATAGTACTCACTAGTCCCTCATCCGTTTTATATACAGTGATGTCCAAATAATTAACTACCTCCATACTCCATGTGTAGGTAAACCTAAGGAATTCTGTGGTGTTGTTAATATAGGAAATAAATTCAACCACACTCTCCTCATCTCCCTTCCATAATATTAGCAGGTCATCAAGAAACCTGCTATATAGGAGAATATTATTCTTGAATTCAGAATCAAGGACATGCAATCTTTCCCATGCCAATAGAACTAAATTGGCATAGACAGGGGCACAACGAGCACCCATCGCTACCCCTGTCAACTGTTAATATGACTCACCATCAAATTGTACAAAGTTGTTATACAAAATATGTTCCATCAGATCATGACATATCGCTATTCTATCCTTGTCAAAGCTAGGGCTAGCCAGTAGACTACTATAAAACAATTCTAGCCCTACTTGATGCGGAATCACAGAAAATAAGTTGATCACATCTATGGTTAAAAAACCAAAAGCTTTGTTCTCCATACCTTGAATTTCCCTAAGCCTCTCTAAACAATGCCATGAATCTTTGAGAATATGGGCAGCATCCTTCAGTGCCCTTTTACAGAAATGATCAACAAAGGCTGCCATTGGTTCTGTTTTTGAGCCCTTAGCTGATACTATTGGTCTAAACTGTAAATTTTCTGTTCCTTTATGGACCTTCGGGATCTCAAATAATTTAGGCATTGTTGGAAACTTAACTACAAGGCAATCATACTCCATCTCATTAATCACACCCTGATATAAAGCATCAAGCAGAAACATATCAATCCTCATATAGGCCCTATTTATCTCATTAATGGATACTCTAGCATATGTATCCTCGTCACCAAGCAACTTGAAAATGTGACCACTGTAATCTATTTTATTCATAATAACCATCCCCCCTCCCTTATCGGGTCTCATACATCTATATTGTTGAGTTGCTACTAATTCATGCAGGACCCTTCTCTCACCTTCGGATAAGTTATCCTCAGCTGTAGATTTTTGTGAACAAATTTTTAAAAATTCATATTCTACTATTTGCTCAAATCCACTAATTTCTGGATTCGGGGGGGGGGGGCATGAAAGTGCTCTTTCTTTTGATCTCTGTCGATGTCATCCCACTCGGGGTGGACACAGTACCAGGACCCACAGCAGAAAAATATAGTTGTAAATTAAGTTTCCTTACAAATAACTTTAAATTAATTAATACCTGTGCAATATCAAGCTTAAAATTTGGTACAAAATTAATACCCTTACTAAATAATTCAAAATATACATCACTAATAACAAGTTCAGTGTAATTATATATTGTAAAGCCTCTATTTCTAACAGTTTCACATATCAACGGGTGCAAACTGCCACTACAGTTGTTATTATTAGCCAAAACCAAATTCATTTCCATAGAAGCATCTAAGTCATTGTTCATTATAAAGCTACAAGTGGTTACATCACAATTCTTATCATGAACAGCATCCATATTAACCAAGTCATCCACACATATGTGCTGCCCAGATTCTAAATAAACAGTATCAAGACATTCACAGTCAAGTGTTGAAATACCATTATGTACAACATTTTGCTCACTAATAATCTGCATATCACAAATTTTATCCACTGAAGAATCCCCAATGGAATTTAATTCAAACCCAATGTCAAAACAAATATTAAAGTCCACACTATTGTGTGATGTAACCACTTGTAGCTTTATAATGAACATTGACTTAGATGCTTCTATGGACATGAATTTGGTTTTGGCTAATAATAACAACTGTAGTGGCAGTTTGCACCCGTTGATATGTGAAACTGTTAGAAATAGAGGCTTTACAATATATAATTACACTGAACTTGTTATTAGTGATGTATATTTTGAATTATTTAGTAAGGGTATTAATTTTGTACCAAATTTTAAGCTTGATATTGCACAGGTATTAATTAATTTAAAGTTATTTGTAAGGAAACTTAATTTACAACTATATTTTTCTGCTGTGGGCCCTGGAACTGTATCCACCCCGAGTGGGATGACATCGACAGAGATCAAAAGAAAGAGCACTTTCATGCCCCCCCCCCCCAAATCCAGAAATTAGTGGATTTGAACAAATAGTGGAATATGAATTTAGAAAAATTTGTTCACAAAAATCTACAGCTGAGGATAACTTATCCGAAGGTGAGAGAAGGGTCCTGCATGAATTAGTAGCAACTCAACAATATAGATGTATGAGACCCGATAAGGGAGGGGGGATGGTTATTATGAATAAAATAGATTACAGTGGTCACATTTTCAAGTTGCTTGGTGACGAGGATACATATGCTAGAGTATCCATTAATGAGATAAATAGGGCCTATATGAGGATTGATATGTTTCTGCTTGATGCTTTATATCAGGGTGTGATTAATGAGATGGAGTATGATTACCTTGTAGTTAAGTTTCCCACAATGCCTAAATTATTTGGGATCCCGAAGGTCCATAAAGGAACAGAAAATTTACAGTTTAGACCAATAGTATCAGCTAAGGGCTCAAAAACAGAACCAATGGCAGCCTTTGTTGATCATTTCTGTAAAAGGGCACTGAAGGACGCTGCCCATATTCTCAAAGATTCATGGCATTGTTTAGAGAGGCTTAGGGAAATTCAAGGTATGGAGAACAAAGCTTTTGGTTTTTTAACCATAGATGTGATCAACTTATTTTCTGTGATTCCGCATCAAGTAGGGCTAGAATTGTTTTATAGTAGTCTACTGGCTAGCCCTAGCTTTGACAAGGATAGAATAGCGATATGTCATGATCTGATGGAACTTATTTTACATAACAACTTTGTACAATTTGATGGGGAGTCATATCAACAGTTGACAGGGGTAGCGATGGGTGCTCGTTGTGCCCCTGTCTATGCCAATTTAGTTCTATTGGCATGGGAAAGATTGCATGTCCTTGATTCTAAATTCAAGAATAATATTCTCCTATATAGCAGGTTTCTTGATGACCTGCTAATATTATGGAAGGGAGATGAGAAGAGTGTGGTGGAATTTATTTCCTATATTAACAACACCACAGAATTCCTTAGGTTTACCTACACATGGAGTATGGAGGTAGTTAATTATTTGGACATCACTGTATATAAAACGGATGAGGGACTAGTGAGTACTATATATAGAAAGCCCAGCTACTCCAACTCGATGTTGCATTATACAAGTTGTTATCCTTTACATCAGAGGAAAGGAGTAGTTAAGGGCCAGATGGTTCGGATGTCTAGGCTCATCAGCAATGATGAGCTGTTTAAGAAAGAAATGTATACATTGATGGGTATGTTTCTGGAAAGAGGATATCCACTTTCTTTGTTGTGGAGTACTAAAAAAGAAGTATATAGGAAAAGAAAAAACAACTATAGTCCAATTTTAAAAGGTGGTGGTTATGAAGGAAGTAAGTTTAGTGAGAGCAACAACTTTGCCCCTAACATGAGTAGAGCAAAATTTGTATTAACATATAATGAAAAGGCAAGTGAGTTGTGTTCCAGTTTAAGGAATTTGTAGAAATACTTTTTGTGTAGGGATACCAGGGAGATTATAGGTGATGCCCCGGTGATTGTTTATGGAAGAGGGAAAAACTTGAAGAATATTCTTGAAAAGGAGTGCAACAGTAATATTAGATCTCGAATGAGTAAATGTGGTTTCTGCAAAGGATGTAGATTCATAGCAGAAGGGGCATATATATGTGTGACAGGTTATAAATGTACAATAGCATGTCCAGGCTCCTGTAATTGTATCACTAGAAATTGTGTTTACATTGCTTCATGTATGTCATGTGATGCATTTTATGTGGGCATGACTACACGAAGTTTGAAAGAAAGAATAAGTGAACACGTCAGTTCCATCAGGAGGAAGGATGATCATAATGCACTTTATTTACATACTAAGGTATGTGTAAATTTCAATACATTTCTATTCTTTATTGTAGATAGGGTTAAACCTAATATTAAATGTGATATTCAAAATAGGGTAGCAAGATTGGAGATGGAATGGCAGCTAAGGTTGAACGCTACGAGGCGTCCAGGACTCAATGAGTACATTTCTTTAAAACCTCAATTGAAGTATTTAGCTAGTATGATTTAGATGAATGTATTTTAATTTTATATTGTTCAATTTTCATAATATTTATATGTATTTGGTTTATGTAATTTATTCTATCAAACTTCTTTACAGGTGGTTTATTGTGTTAAATATTGTCTTATCTCTTTTAGATGTATATAGTTTCTTTTTAAAATTTAATTGATTAATTAGTTTTAATTAATTGAGTGTGGACAAGTGGAGAGAATATTAACTTGGTTAAAGCATTATGTATTGTACTGCATGACTCTGAAGAAGCCAGTTTACTGGTGAAAGCGCTTAGTCTGAGAGGTTGTTTGGAATAAATTCTTCGTGATTCAGTGCTGGTGCCTTTCATTCATCTTACACAGTTGTTCAGAATTTAATTAATTCTTAGTCTGAACCTGTATTGGTTTATTCTGTGTGTTTTAAGGCCGCAGAAATACCTCACTAAAAGAATCACAGACCTAAAGCAGATGCCCTATGCTGACCGTCTAAAAAAACTCCAGCTATATCCTGTGGCATATCGTCTACACAGAGGTGATCTCTGCTTAACATGCAGGGCCATGTCAAACCCTGAGCTATTGGACATGCTCCACTTAAAGAAATCCCACTCCCTCAGAGTCACATGCTCCAGTGATCTAAACCTTGTCATCACAATGAACACTACATGCTGGAGGGATAGGTTCCTGACTCAGAGACTCCCCATACTCTGGAATAGACTGCCCATACATGTCAAGCAGAAAAGGAACTTTGACGATTGGATGGGAGATAGGAAATTCACCCCGGGGATCACATAAGTCGGCCTGCTAGACAGGAGTCCAGGGAAGTAAATATTGTGGGAAGAAATATCCAGGGAATTGTTATGACTAGGTTTGTATAGGCCCTAGGGCCGATAGCCTACTACCAACCTATGAACCTATGAAAAGAAAATGTCTACAGACTGTTCTGTTCTCAAGGGAAAGATATGTGTACTTGCAATAAAATGCTAGATAACGAGATAGTTAGGCCAAGCTAGGCACCTGCAAAACTGCAAAACAAGACAAGGCTTAAGGGGAGTGGATATGGTTTCCAGAAATATCACTAGACTAAAATATAATGTGTATGCTCAGGACAGAAAAGTAAATTAAAGACTGATCTGATACAAAACGTGTTCAAATGTAATTCTTATACTTTGGTTCTTTCAGTTATTTAATAAATGATGCTGCAATATACCTTTTAATTATGCTGCTGTTATATTTGCTATTATATGTCACTCACTGCAATAAACTATTCTTAAACAATCTGTGGCAACAAAACTCTGATTTCTTATACATAGGCTGTGAAATCCATCAAGTTAGGGACACATCTCTCCAGTGAGCCTTGTTTATCTGCTGGTGTAACTTTAGGTCCTTAATTCGGGTGCCTCTAGAGCCACCAGTTTTGCATAGAAAGAAAGTCAGATAAGATTGGGTCTCTCATAGCTCAAAAAGCAAGACATAGGTCACCTCAGAGCAGCCTGTGGACTACATAGTGTAATGAGAGTTGTGCAAATTTAGCAGGAATGTTAAAAGAGTTAAGGCCTTTGATTTGTTGATGTTATCTTTTTTGGCCCTTGCAGTCAAGCAGTATGCTTTGATTTATATGTATCAAAGGGTGTATTATATCCTATGACTGGTCTGATAAGGGAAGAGAATAGTGGCAGGATGACTTCTTTGGATGAGGAAGACCCTCCCTTGGAAATTAACTGAGCCAATTAGAAGGACTTCCTGACTATGGTGGAAACACGATGATCAAATGAGAAAATATTGTCCACACAAGTACCCAGGTATCTTACAATCATGTCTGTCTGAAGAGGAGTACCATTTAAAGCATATGAGGTGGGACAACAACCCAATGAACAGCCACTACTATCAGTGGAGTCTACTAAGCAATGGGGAAAGGAAGCAGATTTCTGGTCCTTTCTTGTGTCACACATGCATGCAAACACCTACAAACAATTTAGAAGTTGCTAGTCCACCTATAACATGTCTATGGAATGTGGGAGGAAACAAAGTACCCAGAAAAAAAAAACATGCAGACACAGGGTGAACATGCATACTATGCACAAAAGACACTTTAACTTGAGAACTAAACCTGAGAACGACTTTCTTCTATGAGGCAACAGTGCTACCTAGTACAGAATCATAATTCGCAATGTAAACATGGCTGAGATGGACATTGCTAGAATTCTTGTAAATCAAGGAAACATGGCTGGAAACTTGAAAATTTGGACTGAAAAATTATATACATTCCTCACTCCACAGGGATTAGCTGAAAAGTTTGATATTAATTATACTTCATTCCTATATGTTGCTGGGGAGTATTTCAAGTTTTCTTGAAGAAGGGAAAGACAAAAATAATAGGACTTAGAAAAGAAATCAGCAATTACCGTTAACCTCAAAAGAGCTTGCTATTTATTAAATATTTGCTCTTTTCAACAGCATGATCAATACTAAGATTATAGAAGCTTCTTTCTGAAGTGAAGAATCTTATTCATTTTGGAGTTATTACAAAACTAAGTAACTTATGTGATTATTACTTGTACCTGCTTTGAAATTTCTGTGATCTTCATTTATACTTGTATATTCATTTTTATTTACATTCTATTTTAATTTTATTTATTTGAATTTGTTAACTAGTGTAGAACACTGGTCCACATGGACCTTTTCTAGATTCTACTTGGGAATGATTGGTTAAGTGACTTGTTCAGAGTCACACAACAGGCAAAAGGAAACTAAGGGAATCACACCCTAGACTACAGGAGACAGCTTGTTAACAGTGCAATAGATCATATTCTAAATCA
The DNA here is from genome assembly GCF_019279795.1 of Protopterus annectens. Classification (NCBI taxonomy): domain Eukaryota; kingdom Metazoa; phylum Chordata; order Ceratodontiformes; family Protopteridae; genus Protopterus; species Protopterus annectens. Next base: position 1,627,142,816 of record NC_056731.1, read on the forward strand.
TGTGGACTAACTGCCAAACAAGTTAATTTGTACAAACTGAATTTACGTGTTATTTTTTTCAATTAAATTGCTAGATCAATAGACAGATAGATGGACAGATAGATAGACCGATCAATAAATGCATAGGCTGTAATTCATTGATAACAGAATAAGTTGTAGTGTAAGAAATGAAGAAAGAGGCAGGCTATTTAGATAAACAGAACTGACTTTGTCAAAAGCTGTGGATGTCTGTAGAGCAAATGAAATTACTACTGCATTTAAATTACCGTGGAAATATAGACATAATAATAATATATATATATATCTATATATATCTATATATATATATATATATATATATATATATATATATATATATATATATATATGGTACTTACGTATTATCGAAACCAGATTTTCGTGGTTGGGAATAGCGCCTACCTGCACACAAATGAGTAGCTGGAAGATTTCTAACTGCTAATCATAGTCCTTACTACTTTCCAAAAAGTTTACATGACTTTAAGGAACAGGAACAATTTAAGAAATCCTCTTCCTGTTTCGCGAGCATTACAGACGCACGCATGAGTTGCTATGGCTGGTGTCGTACTGTGTGTTGGAATATTTTCACACTGGGCAACAAATCCTTCACAGAAGGATAACACAGAGATGCTATGTTTGCTTTCGGTAAACTTGGTCCTTGTAACCAATGTTTTAATTAATCTTTTAAGAACCATTGCATTGTTAATGATTTGACATTATGAGGGTGGATATTTTGCACTTCACTGTTTCTGAAGAGTCTTTTCAGAAAACCGATTCCTGTCCGGTTTTCCTTTTCTACACAAATGTTTCCAACTGTAAAGAAACAGTATGGACTTCTTACTGAATATAGTATTGTATACCAACACAAATGCCAACGAAATTATATGGTTTTCAACCGACTTTCGGCCATCACAAATGCAGGCATTATGTTTTAAGGTTTCAGCAATTAACTTGAGCAATGACATGCTACTAATTTGGCATAACACGTTAAGTGAAGTTACCCAACGTGTACTTGCTCCGTTTCACTATAAATGTTTACATAGCCATAGAACTCCAACAGTAAAAATTGGGGAACTTATGTATTATCGTTTTGTTTCACAAGCACCATCATACAAAAAGAAATGTGGGGATTTCTCACCCCATTTCACTGTAACATGAACTAGTTTTCCTGTAATTTTAGTAATGATAGTCACTATTCCCTGCACACTTTCTTCCACAGACTGTAAATAATGCAACTGACAGTACAATAGCAGACATGATAACTCAAGCATGTGTCTGTAACGGACGCAAAAAAGTAAGATGATTTCTGAACTTGTTTCGGTTTGTAAAAGTTATGTACAGTTTTTGGCCACTTCTAAGGACTTACAATAACACTTTGAAGTGTTTAATGCACTCTCTTTTGTGGAGGTATGCGCATTTCGCAACCGCAAATATCTGGTTGCTATAATACGCAAGTACTATCTATCTATCTATATATATATATATATATATATATATATATATATATATATATATATATATATATTGTGTGTCAAATAATGCAAAGTAAAAAATAAAGGCAGTATGTGTTGTGAAAGTAATGATAAAAAAAAATGAGAGCTGTGTGAGGACTCATATTGGAGGCCGGAGTGCTTGCATCATTTAATTGGGTGACTGTAAGTCTCAGAATAAGCAATGTACTGCATTTAATCAATTCTGCAGACTCTATACTAAAAAGGTAATTTTGTTTGTGTAAAATATTTGCATTTTGTGAAGAGAAACCAGAACAGCGATTTCTTTCCCAGGGAAAGAAATCGCTGTTCCCCAAAAAAATAAATAAATAATAAAACACACTAAACACTATTTTAAGTGGGGGGCTTCACCCCCCCACACCCCCCACTTAAATATACCAACTCCAGGATTACACTACAGTGGAGGAAACAGCACAACATGGACAGCTGGCCCAGCGATTTCTTTCCCTGGGAAAGAAATCACTGCTTTGGTTGTTCGCTCTTTTTAGTTTTTGACTTTAAGGGGTCGATATAACAGAGTTCGATCTTTGATTCTAGGCTGAAGTGCCTTCTGTGTGGAGTCTGCATGTCCTCCCCGCGGTCGAGTGATGTTAAAGACATGCAGGTAAGTGCGAGCATGAATGGATGTGCCTTTGTTGAAGGTTTGGCGTCGGGCTGGCAACTCAGCACCGTAAAAACCACTGCCAATCATAAACAGACTGGAGTTTGGCTGTGGCGACCCCTAACCGGGAAAAGCCAAAAGTCTTAACTAACCAACTATATATATATATATATATATATATATATATATATATATATACATATATATATATATATATATATATATATATATATATAGATAGATATATATATATATATATATATATATATATATATATACATACACACATACACACACACACACACACACACACACACACACACACACACACACACACACACAGACACACACACACACATATATATATATATATATATATATATATATATATATATATATATATAAATTCAGACTTCTTTTAGGCGTAGTAATAAATACTTTGCTAGTAGAAAGGAAATAAAAACTCAGACACTGAATAGATGATTAAGCTTTCGCTCTTATTCAGGTGGAAGAGCTTCATCAGAATAACCTATATTCAACAATACTTACATTATATGTAACTAGAGTCACATGTAAACAAAAAAACAATGAACTACTTATAACTTATTAGTACAGTAACCAATAGTACAACCAGACAATATTTAAACTGTGCCAATCTTCTAAACACAATAACTATGAACATACATATGAATGACAGGGGCATGAATATTAATTATACAATTCTTCCTCTAAAACGTGCACGCTGATTGGCCAGCCCAACCAGCGTGCCCGTTGTAAATCCCTCAATATACTAACAGAAAAAGGTCCGTCGCCGGACTTTTCTGTTAGTATAAAACACTGTCTCGCTATGTTAAAAGAGTTTAACATAGCGACACAGGTTTAAAAAAAGCAACGCAGATCTCCGTTGCTTTTTTTATATCTGTCTCGCTATGTTAAACTCCTTTAACATAGCGACAAGTAAAGCAACGGAGATCTTGCGATCTCCGTTGCTTTTTTAAACCTGTTCGCTATATTAAATGGTTTAACATGGCGAGACAGCTTTAAAATAAGTAACGGAGATCTCCGTTGCTTATTTTAAAGCTGTCTCGCTATGTTAAACCCATTTAACATAACGAAACAGTAAAAAGCAACGGAGATCTTGCGTTCTCCGTTGCTTTTGCCCACAGCTCTGATGTACTGCGTAGGCATGCGCAGTACATCAGAACTGCCGAGGAATACCAGACAGCTGCGGAAGGGCAGCAAAGAGGCATTATACAATGCCATTATTTAAGAAAAGTAATTATTTCTTTTCTTAAATAATGTCATTGTATAATAGCAATAACCCACGTCTGGGTGTGGGTAATGCAGGATTTAACCACAGTTGTCTTTGTTTGGTCCCTCGGGCTTTGCCCTCGGGACCAAACCACGCCAACCGTGGTTAAATCCCGCATTACCCACACCCAGGCGTGGGTTATTGCTATAATAAACACTCCCTTGTGTTAGCTAATCATTGAACAAATGTACAATGTGCACACTAAATATGCATGTAGGAGACATGAATATTCATATAACTGTACAAGTGGTGACTAACAAGTGTGCCAAAGGTCATGGATGGATGCAAACACATTTTGTAGAAAGAAAGCAACTGTCAAAATAGAACAACTGTCAAAATAGAATTAAATCTTCCATTTTAAAGCGCATTTAATATTAACACTTTCATTCAGACCAGGGTATGTTTCAGAATTAAGCAGTAATTGCCATTTAAGTTCTCTTAGTTCTAAATATAATTCCCAATCTCCAAAAAACAGTTAACTTGTTCTAATACTATGAAGTAAAATTTACTAAAAGAAGTACAAAAATGCTATGTTTAGCAAGGGCATTATTTAAGTTCTTTGCCCTGATGGCTCCTAGATGCTCCTTAATTCTATCTGAAAGTTTTCTTGTAGTTTTACCTACATAAAATGCTTTACAAGATGCACAAATACCTGCATATACTACTGCTGTAGAATGGCAGAAGAAATATTTTGAAAACTTAATAGTATAATATTACTGCTTAATTCTGAAACATACCCTGGTCTGAATGAAAGTGTTAATATTAAATTAGCTAACACAAAGGAGTATTTATTTAATATTCATGCCCCTGTCATTCATATGTATGTTCATGGTTATTGTGTTTAGATGATTGGCACAGTTTAAATATTGTCTGGTTGTACTATTGGTTACTGTACTAATAAGTTATAAGTAGTTCATTGTTTTTTTGTTTACATGTGACTCTAGTTACATATAATGTAAGTATTGTTGAATATAGGTTATTCTGATGAAGCTCTTCCACCTGAATAAGAGCGAAAGCTTAATCATCTATTCAGTGTCTGAGTTTTTATTTCCTTTCTACTAGCTCAGTATTTATTACCAAGCCTAAAAGAAGTCTGAATTTATATAATTAAGTTTCTTCTAGTGCACGGTGTTTATTTTATATATATATGTATATTGTCTGTACAGAATTCACATTTGTGTGAGCTGTTTCACCCTTGTGACTTCTCTCCTCAATATTGTGGTTATGGAGTTAGTATATATAATTAAGGAGGTTTGGGGGGTTTAATTCTCCCACATGAGGTTGCAGGAGGGTTGCTCCCTGCAAAAAAAAAAAAAAAAAAACAATAGTTAAATTGCTTTCACCTGCAGTTTTGGCAGATGTGTATTTCTCTGAGTTTGCCTTCTCCAGTTTTCTTGCAGGGAGTCTCAGTTTTGATGAGTTGTAGAAAATCCTCCCTAACAGAAATCCAAAGGAAGAACTCAGTATCAGATTATCTCTGGATTAGAGCAAACATACATTTGCTTGAGTTCAAAGAAGCAATGTATTTTATATACACAGATTATTACTTCAAGTACCCTGAAATCATTACACTTATGTGATGAGTACAAGTGTGATTACTGTATTAAAGTCTATTTTCTCTGGACAGGTGATGCCTGGTATTGGCATTTCTGGCAATGGTCTACAATGCAAAAGTCAGGAACGCAGACAATTTGTGCATGATGTATGTATGAGTGCAAGTTGAAGTACATCATGATATGACCATTTGATTGTGATTAACAGCAGCAGCATATGGCATCCAAAAAAGAAAAAAGAAAATACTACATGAAAAAGAGCAAGAGTAGTAGCAAAAAGCATGAGAATTGTTATTTCACAATTTTGGAATGTAAGAACACTCCACTGTAGGGACTCAGCCCCTGAACTATTGTTATTAATCAGCAGAAGGTTGAAAAGCAAATGATCTATTTTAGTAACATTGCTGATGTCTGGAAATAAATGGTAAGGACATAGATCTACTATGTTACTTAAAAATGCATGAGGTCTAAACACATAATTTAAAACATTTGAGCACAAATCCCATTATCTTTGTATATGTAAACTCTACACATATGGGAAAAAGGAATACATGTCAATGTGCAAATAGTAAATGCAAGTATTTTTGTGTGGGGGGGTTGAGGGGTAATCCACCCTGCATTAAGCTATTAATACATTTTTAATCCAAGGTCACTCAAAAAAACAGTGAAAGAGTTATCATTATTATTATACCCCTCACTCACTGACTCTCATTCATTATACTTCCTTCTCCTTTTATTATCTCTCACCCTTCTCTCCTTTCTAGTCCTCTTCCCCTTGCGTGCTTGTCTCTTCTCCATTTCTCTGTTTTCTGCCCATGGTATCCTTTTCTGCATTTATTCTCGCTTTCCTTTTCTAATGTCTTAATATATCTCTATAATGATATGTTGCATTCCCTGTAGTATAAGCCGTCTCAGTCATGGCTACATCTTATCCGAAAAGTTCTGCTAAGCAGAATTCCATTTTTTCATCCATGTTTTGACTTTGTAAACTATTTCTTGAACTAAATGATGTGGTATACTTTTGTATCTGTAAATATATGTATATTGTTAGCATATCCTTGTATCTGTAAATATGTTTTGTTCATTTCATATGTGATCCAATTTACCCTGGCTGTGCCTGCAAATAGTCCATTGAGATTACCCCACTAATCCGGTAAACAAATATAAATAAATAAATTATTAAATTTGCAAATAGTGGTTGCTCTTTCTCTGCTATCCGCTGATTTCAGAGCAGAATGAATAATACAGCTTACACATTATTATGATGAGTAACAAGCAAACAGTTGCTGAAGAATCAATGACTGAAGCAAATGCAACTTGAAAAACTGAATATTAAGTACACAGAGCTCAAGCTAGTCACAGTAGGTCAATGGAAAGAAATCAGCAGAGGCAGAAATACTAATATAATAAAAACTGCAGGACACTGCCAGCTTACATACCAAAGCTGAGGTAATTGGTTAACCAGTTGAACCAAGGTTCTGTGTCATTCATGAGGAAGATGCATGTTCAATAGGATCTGCCATTGCTATACTTTCCTGAATGGAATACGTAGCTAACTGCTGTTATTTTTCCCAGCTAATTGAATCAATTGTCTTGAAGTACATGCTATAATGTCCTGGCACTTAATGCATTCTTCCGTAGTTGCTTGCCACACTCAGTGGCATCCACCATTAGTAGGCATTTTACTGGTGGCAGGACATTTTTATATATGCATATCTATTTCTTTCTCTGTTCAAATTATTATTATTATTAACATTTTTGTGAAGTTGGTGAACATTTCTCAGTTTTTTTTTGGCAGCTTATGAGTTGAAGTAATTGCACAGTTAGTGAGCTGTTGGTGTGCTGTATGGTGCTTCATGTACAGGATCCTTCTACTGAGAACTGTTTAATTGCTGTATGGTTCTTCATGTACAGGATTCATCTACTGAGAAATGTTTAATTGCTTTATGGTTCTTCATGTACAGGATCCTTCTACTGAGAAATGTTTAATTGCTGTATGGTTCTTCATGTACAGGATCCTTCTACTGAGAACTGTTTAATTGCTGTATGGTTCTTCATGTACAGGATCCTTCTACTGAGAACTGTTTAATTGCTGTATGGTTCTTCATGTACAGGATCCTTCTACTGAGAACTGTTTAATTGCTGTATGGTTCTTCATGTACAGGATCCTTCTACTGAGAACTGTTTAATTGCTGTATGGTTCTTCATGTACAGCATCCTTCTACTGAGAAATGTTTAATTGCTGTATGGTTCTTCGTGTACAGGATCCTTCTACTGAGAACTGTTTAATTGCTGTATGGTTCTTCATGTACATGATCCTTCTACTGAGAACTGTTTAATTGTTGTATGGTTCTTCATGTACAGGATCCTTCTACTGAGAACTGTTTAATTGCTGTATGGTTCTTCATGTACAGGATCCTTCTACTGAGAACTGTTTAATTGCTGTATGGTTCTTCATGTACAGGATCCTTCTACTGAGAACTGTTTAATTGCTGTATGGTTCTTCATGTACAGGATCCTTCTACTGAGAACTGTTTAATTGCTGTATGGTTCTTCATGTACAGGATCCTTCTACTGAGAACTGTTTAATTGCTGTATGGTTCTTCATGTACAGGATCCTTCTACTGAGAACTGTTTAATTGCTGTATGGTTCTTCATGTACAGGATCCTTCTACTGAGAACTGTTTAATTGTTGAATGATATTCATAGTCATTGTGCTTCGGCGTAAAGGTAAACTGCACAGGGCTGAGTGAATCTCCAACTCTATTTATATAGGCTGTGTTGACAGATGGCAGCTTTCAATGAAGTTATGCAAACAAAAGACTTAATGAGATTCAAAATAAAAATGCTTTAGAACTAATTATCCCAGAGCCCTCTCCCTTCCTGTTTGGGATTCACAGCTGTTTCTTGATGTGTTTTGGTGCATTGTGCAGAGATGTTATAAAATACCTTTTACATCTGCTTTGCATTTGGAAAAGAAGTTTGCTGTTCCTGCCAGTTGACTTATTTCTCAGTGTGAGCTGCTTGTCTTGGCCGAGCCAAAACTGCAGGTGCCCTGAGGCACTCTTTGGCCGAGGAGGCACAGATATGGACAAAGAATAACTCATTACAACTTTTATAATCAAGAAATCCTTGATAGATTTAGGATGGACAGTGATATTGTAAGGACTTTAGTGAGGTTTCATGTCCCACAGATGGGAAATGTGGGGATGTATAGCCTTCCTATACCTGTAGATACTAAGATATGTTAGGCCTCATTATACGTACCACAGGGACCTCCCAGATACAGGCTGGGGACACATTGGGCATATCTCAGGTTTTATCAGTTCCTTGACATACTCATGGCTCATGTGGATCAGTATATTTATCTGCCAGTGTTACCTCAGGACCAAGTCAGAGTCATGAGTGTCTTCTATGGGATGCATAATTTCCCTGAGGTGCTTGGTGTGACAGTTGACATTAGGGTTCCATCAAGACCATGGAGGAGTGGTATCAAAATAGGAAGGGCTACCATTCCTTCAACTGCTACATAGTGTGTGATACATGGGGTTGCATTACCAATATGTCAGCCCATCATCCTGGCAATGCTCATGATTCTCATATCTGGTGCACAAGTTCACTCTACCACCTCTTCCTGCAAGGTGGGATACCCCATGGTCACTTTGTTGGTAAGTGGAAATTTTAATTATAATTATGAAATTAATTATACTTTGGAAAATGTCTTACTAAGTACTACACCACCTTTTCCTTGTTGTGACCCCTCCCCCCTTTTCTTTTCTTGTGTTTTCCAAGTGATGTAGGCTATTCACTTGAGCCATGGCTGATGACCCTGTCCATAATCTTATGGGAGCTGCCAAAGAAAGGTGCACCACTGCCCTGTTCCAGAAATTGATTGCCATCAAGCAAGTGTTTGGCTTGCTGAAAAGCCCATTTCTGTTGCCTGGATGTCTTCTAGTATGACTCTGGTACTACACACAGGATGTTAATTGCATGTTGCATTCTACACAACATGATCATGTGTTTGGTGGTGAATTACCCTATGATGGCACTGCAGCTTCCAGTATAGATCCTTTCTCCAATAATAATAGTGCTGGTGGTCAACCGGCAACAGTAGTATGAGTCCCTGTACCATAGGGTCATGCATGACACATTGCTGCACAGGCAAAGAGGTGCATCTAATGCACAACTATGGACCATGACATTCAGATTAGCATTACCTTTATTAGAAAAAAACACAGAGTATAATTGATGCATGCATGCAGTACTATGTGTGGGCTATGCTGTGTGGTGCAAGACCTGCTGTCACTGTACGTCAGACAGTTCCTGTTATCTTTAAATACAATTTATTTTTTAAATATAGATGTGTTTTATATGTCTGTTTTGTTTACTGACAGCATACATTCAGAGTCATGGGTGACTGTGAATGGCACTGTCAGGATGAAGAATGTAGAATGTGCCATTTTGTACTGTACTGGTGAATCTGGCTCATTAGTGACCACAGTGAAATATTCAGGTGCTGCTTATGCTGGAATGTTCATTATTTGATAACTGATATTGGCGGACTTGACTTAGTAACAGGAAAAAATGTGTATTTAACACTGTATTGGTATTATATTCTACCTTGCAATTTACACAAAGTGCTCCCTTCCACCAGAAGAGAAAGGAAAACTGTATAACATTTCTGATGGTATGATGTAATGCTTCTGTACTTTTCCTGATAAATAAGAATTTTTTGTCTCTATTAAGGTACTGCCTATCAGACTAATTCATTCTGTCATGGACAACAGCCCTTGTTTCATCAGAAGTACAAGCAGTCCTCATTTGTGTTGTGCTGAGGGTAAAGTGACAACAGTGCTAGTGCTGCTGCCAGCATTTGTATTACTGTTGTATCTATTCAACTCCCCTGTGTATTAGGACCTTAATACTATTCTACATTGCAGTCTGCAACACCCCACACTTTTTTACATTTCTTTAACATTACGGAAAACAAGCAAATGTAATGAGTGAGATTTGTCCCTTGTGATATTTTCATTAGTTGCACAGTGCACCCTGACTTAGGTCAAATGTGCCATACCCAAGATCCCTAAGGATAATGTGGAGGATGGTGCCTGTGATTGTGAGGTTGTGGTGACACATGCACTTGATGCTGACTTGCTGAGATAATGGAATCTACTAGATGCAGGTGATCCTACAGACACTGCTCTCAAAGAATTTTGTGACCAGGACCTCAAATGAGAGGTTCTGCTATGTATAGATGAAGACTAACAAGGCCTGTCTGCCTTCTGTTGGGTTAGCCCCCTCCCCCTCCACTTTATCCAGTATTTTCCTCAGAATCATATGATATGTGGCCTACTTTGTCCGAACATGTCTGGATAGTACCCCATCCTTGCCCCTGCCAGAACTGTTTCCTGCTTGAGCCTGGTAGGTCCTTTCTAGTGTATGCATGGAGGCAGAGATGACTGCTGTGTGTGCCACCATATTGCACATGAGGGTGATCATGGCATTATTCCTGCTCTCAACCATTTCCATGTACTAGAGGAAATCCTCACTTACACCCCACAGTATTCATCTCAAACTGACTCTCAGTGGAAGTAGAATGTGCGTGAACAATGTCTTGGTACATTTGATGGAGGGCAGCCAAGGCTTTACATGTGTCTGGAGCTAGTTATGACATATGCCTCCACCTGGAACCCCTTTGCATAGGTGTTATAGTGGACACTGCTACCTCTTTGAGATTGTACTATCTTCCTAAAGGTGTTCCTGTGGTTCAGCATACACAGGGCTGGTGCTAGCATTTTGGGAGCCCCCAGTAAGTTTCAAGTCGAGGGCCCTACCCAGGAGAACATAAAATGTAATCACATTGCTGTCATGCCCCTTTCCCTGTCAAGCGCATGTACCACCATTTAATGATTATTGTATAGTGTTACTATATTCAGACCATAAAAAAGTTGAGGTGCCAGGGTACACACATTGACCGGCATTTAATACCAATGTTACATGATGACGAGTCCCTGTACCACAGCAAGGTAGCCACACACAGAGGTAGAGGCACACACTGATTGGCATTTAGTACCAGTGTTACATTATGACAAGTCCCTGTACCAGATCAAGGTAGCTAGTCCCACAGAGGTACACAAAGACATTGTGCAATAATCACACATCCCCTAAGAAAGATATTAAAATAACAGGGTTTACATTACCATTCATTGAAATGATCAGTATGTTCTGCAGAATTTTCACAGTGCCCCCACCCAATGTCTCAGTACAATTCTAGATGAGGTAAAAACAAAATAAAAAACAGGACAAAGGAGCAACATTAGGGCTTTAAAACAATACATTTTTGAACTAATAAAGATGGTAGAATAGCAGATCCATCTTAAGAACCTCAAGTCAGCCAGATGAGCTGGTTCAAATGAAGCAAGTATTACCTTCTCTAACACAAAATTAATATCCCAAGGAGGAGCCAATGATTTTCTTGGAGGTCTTTTATGCAAAACCCCTTTAAAAATATGTTGACATGCTAATGCCTTGAAAAAGGGGGATTCATCGGCAGACATGCTGAAATGGCAAACAAACGAACATCATTAGAGGAGTAAGACAGGCAAATATTAAAGCAACTTACACAAATATTATAAAACAAGTGAAACACTACTCTGAATTGATTCAGGTTATGTTTTTATAGGATCATAGGTTCATAGGTAGGTACTAGGCTATCGGCTCAAGGGCCTACGTAAGCCTAGCCAACAAAGTTCCCTGATGTACGCCACCCAATAAAGTTATTTTCCTGTGCCACTGTTGAGCAGAGACACAGAAGTGATCCCTGGGGTGTATTTCCTATTTCCCATCCACTCATCAAGATTTTTCTTGAAGAGTGCTAATGAAGAACTTTGCTTGACATAGATGGGTAGCCTGTTCCAGAGTATGGGAAGTCTCTGGGACAGGAATCTATCCCTCCAGCATGTCCTTTTTATTGTGGTGACAAGGTTTATGTCCCTAGAGTGTGTAGCTTGTAAGGATTGGGATTTCTTTAGGTGTAGCATGTCCAACAGCTCTGGGTTTGACACAGCTTTATGTGTTAGGCAGAGATCACCTAGGAGTAGGCAATATGCTATGGAGTAAAGCTGGAGTTTTTTGAGGCGGTCAGTGTAAGGCATTTGTTTGAGGCCAGTAATCCTCTTTGTGAGGTACTTCTGTGGCCTTTCCAGCTGCTGCAGATGTCTTGCGAGGTACATTCCAAAAGGGGCGTTGTACTCTATAATGGGTCTAATGAGTGTCGAGTAGAGGGGAACAATGACTTCTTTTTTCCTGGATGAAAACCCTTTTATGATGAGGTGTGCCACGTAGAAGGACTTCCTGACTACTGTGGCGATGTGACTATCAAAGGAGAGACTACTGTCCACCTGGCTCTCAAGGTCTCTTATCACACGTTCTGTGTTAAGTAGATTGCTGCCTATGTGGTAGTTCATGGGTACAGAGTTTTTACCAAAGGGGATGACACTGCACTTTTTGGCATTGAGCTTGAGGCCATGGCTCTTACTCCAGGCATCTGTCTCAGTGAGGCAGCACTGATTAGAAAACATTTTCCTTTTGCTAATATATGATTTTCTAGAAGAGGGCTTTCTTGACTCCATTAGTACCTCCTGCACATTCTCAGTAAACAAGCTCCTAATTTCCCCTGGCCAATTCCAAAAGAAGGGATACACACTGTTGTCTAGGCCAGAAGGGAGTTACCACAATGATCCTGAGGGAATCTTTCTGAATCTTCAGAATTACCTTGAATATCATAAAGGGTAGAAAATATACAAGCATATTCCTGTCCAAGGAAAGGAAGAAGCATCTTCCAGGCCTTCTTGCATGAAGTCTTGGAGCAGAAGTCGCAGAAGACATTGTTAACCCCCAGTCCATAGTGGTTGTATGTGTAAAATCAGAGGGATCAGGGGAAAAACCCTGGAATAGATCTAAATGTAGATAAATATTTTTTCTTGTGGAAGAAAAGCTCTTTGTACTGAGATTCTCTTGGAATCCCAGCCTGCATATGAGGTCTCTCACTAAAGCGAGAGAGATACCTGACACTTTGAAAAAGAGTCTGGATAGATAAGTAGGACATCTAAATATGAAAACATGTGGACACCATGTAGCCTAAAATGTGCTATAACTGGAGTTAGACACTTTGTGAACACTCTTGGGGCAGTGGATAACCCGAAGGCTAAGGAAGAGAATAGATAATGTGATCCAGATGCATACAACTTTAAGAAACAACTGAAGCCTTAATGGATAGGAATGCAATGATAAGCATCTTTTAACTCTAAGGTTACCAAAAAAATGTAAATGTGGAAGAAGGGCAAGAGGCTGTGTTGTGAAAGGATCTTGAAATTGGGCACTACCAAAAACTGTTTTAAGAAAAAGGTCCATAACTGATCTTAAGGCATTTTCGTTTTTTGGTTTCAAAATGTTTCTGAATGAAAACTTCTTCCCCACTAGGAAAAAGGAACTATTTATATTTCCTCCCATCCTAATAAAGCATGTGCTGTAGGACTGGAGGGAACAGAGGGGTTTGGTTTGGAAATGTGAAATAATTCCCTGCAGAGAAGGGATCTCTTCCAACTGAGTCAGTCTCAGAACCCATTTGCCTGAAACAACCTGTTGCCAAAGAGACAGAAATGGAGAATCTGACTTTCTGGAAAGGACAAGAGACTGCTAGGGTAGGAGTTGGGACAAGGCCTGTTACATACTCATTCTGACTTTTTTTTCACTGTACTTTGATTTGGGGGAATCTGTGCTTTCTTTTACGGAATCTCCCCACCATTACTTTTTAATGTCTGCTTTCTAGCATATTGCTGAGACTGTTTTGTTTTGTTTTGTTTCTTGCAGCAGTTGGGCAAGGGAGCAATATAGCCTTTGGAAAATTTAGAGGGATACAAAAATCTATGAGATTCCCTGTATATCAGCTTAACCCTCTCATCACATTTTTGATAACTTGTGCAGCAGTGGGACCAAAATCTCTATCCCAAGGAGAATTTAAAAGCTCATATTTACATCCTGTAGGAGGTTCTGAGAATGAAGCCAGGCAAACCTCCTCAACACAGTACCAGTGGCAGCCTCACTGGATTTAGAATCTACAGTCATAAACATACTTTACATGAATACTGACCTGAAAAATAATAGAAACAAAACCACACAAAGCAGATTTTTCTTCACAGGGAAGAACTGCAGCTAAAACATTCATCATATTTTTAGTTAGTCAGAATAAACTTTAACACATGAGCCTGACAACTCAAAATTATAAAAATCAAAGTTGCAGAAAGAAACACTTTTCCCCAAACTTAAAAATTGCTTTACCATCCTTGTTAAAAGGGGAAGGATTAGAGTTAAAACATTTGGCGGCAGCTGGATTAGCTAAAGCTATAGCTGCTGGGTCATGGTTGGGAAGAGTGTATAAAAACTTAAAAGACTGACTAACTTTATACATTACATCAGGAAAATTGCAAGTAGTGACACACACCACCTCCAGAGCCGACAGAACTGGGGAAATGGGTAAAGGTTCTGGAAATTATTTGTGCAACAGCTGATAGTATTCAGTGTTCTCCCACTGAATACATCTGCAATTTCTGGAAATAATCTCGGAGAAAGAGCATAATTGATAGGAAGAGTTAGGTGACATGTTTTCCACCGAGTCTGAATCAGAATTCTGAGGGAAAAAAATGATCTGTTCCGTCACATCCCCTCTGGATTTAATTTCTTGAATTTCTTCAGGAAAAGAGGAATCACTTTTTCTTTTACCAGAAATCACCTGATAAGAAGGGTCAATAGCCTATACAATACCCTGAGCTGGACTTAATAAACTACTCCCGTCCAGTGACAGTTTAAGTTTAGTTTTCTGTTTCTTTTTGATAGGAAAATTAAGTCAAACACATTTTTAATAGCAGCAATAGTTTCCTCAGGGATGGCCACAACATTCTGGTTGAGCAAGGATACTTTCCTTGCCCCTTCTTGCAACACCAACAAAATTGGTTCTCCCTTCCCACTAAGGGGAGCCCAATAGCTGCAGAGGACATTGCTAACCCCCAGTGCATAGTGGCTGTACTTGCCACACAGAGGGATCTAAGAAAAAAGGAGTGTGATCTGAGGAACCAGTTTGGCCACAGCAGAGTCTGCCACCTGTATGTGAGGCAAATGACCAGCCTGCTGTGGTGGCAAACACTGTTACTGAATTATCACTTAAGACACAGGGTGAAGATACATTTATATAAAAGAAAAACCATGTGAATAACTTTTACTAGCTATGAATTATGAGTAATAATCTTTGAGATATAACAAAATACATATTGACAATTACTCAGATAAAAGTGTGTTGCCTGAGCAGCACTAAACCCTCCAAAATATTATTTCTTTATGGTCAAAACCACCACACCTTCCATGCACTTGTATTTGATAATCACTTGAAGTTGCTGCTTCATATTAAAATAAAAAAGAGCTGGTTTCCTTATAGGATGCATTTGCACAAAAAATGCCTCCTGCTACAATAAAATAGTAAAATTTGCCACCAATCTCCCTCATAGGACCCACCATTGTCATAGATTAAAGCAATTAAACTGGCTTGAACTGCACAACTACCTAACATACTCAAAACTAACTTACAGCACACAAACTCATTCATTATCCAAAAAATGCTCTGCACTACAAAACGTATTACTGCTCTACTATCCAGCAAGGGACCTCCATTCTAGTAACAAATTTTTGTTACTTAAACTCTCCGACAAACTCAGTAGTTTTAAACCACTGCTTAAACAACATCTTAAGCAGTCCTGGTCCTGCACATGCTCATTACAAGGTTATGACTTTGTATTCATCATACAATAGTCTCCAAATACTTTCAAACAGAATACTCTCAACCTCTCACTGAAATGACAAAACAATTTTTATACATAACTGCTGCCTGTATGATCCACTAAGCTGCATGTGGGCTTTCTCTTTAGTAACTTCCAGCTCTGTAAAATCTTAGAATGTATAAATATAACTACTGTTTGTGTATAAATGTAAATAGAAATGTAACTATTCTGTGTTTAACTGGAACTTAATATAATGCGTTGTAAGCAAATGGAGCTTTTCTCCCCGGGCCTCCACTGAAAATAGATATTATCCAGTTGGACTTTCCTGGAAAACAAAGACAAAATAAATGAACAAATGTATTCGGTGAGTAATAATTGCTGAATTTTACATTGACAGCTTTTCTTTTTAACTGAAAAAAGTAATAGCGCAATAAAATTACAACTAATCAACAATCCCAATAAAATCACAACTAATTCTCAATCCTAATAAAACCAAACTAATGCACTTCTCATCCAGTAAAACCAACAAATACTTCCCAATTCCTTATCTATTCAGCAAACAAAACCAAAACTGAAATAGTATCCCATGCTAAACTACTCAGAGTCATCACTGATAACAATATGAAATTGGATAAACAAATATCCTTAACCATTAAAAAAGTTTACATAAATCTAGGCTCCTTCTACAGAATAAAGCCATTCCTCAACAACTCAACTAGACTATCTATTGCCAGGACTCAGCTACTCTCTACCTTTCTTTACACCTCTCCTATCTATACTAACCTTAAGAAAACAGACTCAGCTAAACTCATATCCTGCTACAATAAGGTTGCTAAATTTGCTACCAACTCACTACACAGATCCCACCACTGCACCACATCCTGACAACTTAACTGGCTAGAGCTAACCAAGCTACTAACCTTAATCCAGCTCACAACCACCCATAACATAATACTCCACCCTGACAAGTGCCCAGCACTTCTAAATCTGCTACACCCTACTCTAATAACAGAATCTTATGTTCCTCTGACAAATTCCTCCTTCAAGTTACTAAATCTAAAAACAGCTTTGGGGACTCACTATACTCCAAACTCATCTCTAGGACTTGGAACTCTATGTTCCAGTCTATCATGGAAATTATAAACACTGCAAAATTCAGAAATATTCTCAAATCTCACCTAGCTACCTCCTGGCTGTGCTCATGCTCAGCTCCGGACTAATCACCAACCCACTTACACTCCTCCCCTCACCTCCACTTTTACTACACTCCCCACAACTATGACCCTAGTATTCTTACGCCCACATAACCCCTCCCTTAGTCCATAATAGCCATCGTACTCTCACACAACAAATACAGTCACCCTCACTCCAACACCCATCAGACTCTCTTACCAAATTTCCTCATTCCTCTTTAACAACCTTTTTTCTTGTATCACTCACATTCCAAACCTGCCTCCATATGTAAATATGTATATAAAAATTAAACAAGTAATTTTTGACAAATGTAGAGCAAGGGCCTTAAATTGTATTATAATCCAATGCTTTTGTACCACCTCTTCCTGAATCTTTTGCCAACATACATTGTTACTTTTTGCATGATATTTTCTTAAATGCTATTGTATTATACTACTATATTGTATGGAGCTTCTCTACCTGGGCATCTGCTGAAAATGGGTTTTCTCACCCAGTTGGACTTTCCCAGTAACCAAATGTCAGATAGATGGATAGATAGATAGATAGATAGATAGATAGATAGATAGATAGATAGATAGATAGACAGATAGATAGACAGATAGATAGACAGATAGATAGACAGATAGATAGATAGATAGATAGATAGATAGATAGATAGATAGATAGATAGATAGATAGATAGATAGATAGATACATTTAAATTAAATTAATAATTATTTTCCCTGAATAGCTATGAATACCTCTCAACCTCTTAGCACAAGAAATCTGGTTAAAGCCTAAAATAATGGTAGGACAAATGGCCATAACTAGGGACAGATTTTAAATATTGTTCTTATAAACTTAAAAAAAAAATTGCTAGAATAACAGGATTTGTGTTAGCATGCATTTTCCAAAGTAAATGAAGTATGAAATTCGAATGTCATTATTTAGGGATTTCAATCCTCAATTATTTGCCAGAAAGCCACAAATTTTATGTGGAGAACAGACTAAAAAATATGAGGCAAAAATCTGGACATTTTGCAAAAAATCTGTACAGTTGAGAGGCATGCATGCTTTAAAGTTTAAAAACATAATGTTCTCTGGAGGAACCTTCCGTATGTAGAAGTCTGATTCTGAACCCTCTACACACTCATGTGTGCCCACACATACTCACATATACTCCGATACCGGCACTCTCTCACACTCACATATACACATGCACTTGCACAAGGTAGTATACATGTAATCACACACTTGCATACACGAACTCACGCACACTCGGACTCCCGTACACTCGCATATACACATGTACTTGGGTGCAGTCATATACACATACACATACATGCACACTGGCATACACGTACTCACACAGACTTGCATATACACATGTGCTCTCGCACACCTGCATATCCACATGCACTCGCATACAGTCACACACAAGCACTTGCAAACACTGGCATACATGAACTCAGACACTGGCAGACAACTGGACACATACACACATACATACACTAACAAATACACTTTCTGTTTTTCTGATGAAAGTGTGATGAACAATTTGCATTCGTCAACTAAGAACAAAAAAAAAAATTTTTTTCCCAGACCTCTGTGTGTACAAGAAGCAGAGGAGATGGAGAAACCTGTGGCTGCCTCATGTGGGGACCCTCTTAGGCAGGGAGATAATCAGGGGCTCCCCGCGGCCACGGGTTCAGTGGGTGCCTAATGCCAGCTGTGAGCATACATTGGTGTTGAGCTACATGATGTTCTTCCCTGTACCAGCTGCAATATAATATCCTCATCTACTTGACTGTGTGAACCTGTGCCCTTCGCTGCAGACTTATGGACCTACTGTGGGGTGTGTGAGCCTGCCATTTCATTTGGTGACTGTGTGACATTGTCCTCAGGGTATGTCATAAATATAACTGTTAGGCATCATGATCAACAACCATTCTGCAGAAAACATCTTCCAGCTGTGCTGGCACAGTGGAACTGCTTGTTTCTGCTGTTGACCCTAGGAAGGTGTACTTGATGGCTTTGTCACTGAGACCTTGGACCAGAGTAATGAATTTTGTATAAGTGATGCACTTACCATGCAAACTCCAACCACTTTCTTGAGAGGTAGAAATGGAGGGTGCACCTGTTGATAAGAAATGTCATGTCTTATATGTATCCAGTTATCCTTGGTCATATTTTTCAGCATGCAATTTTGTCATCAGGGATGCACTAATGTTCCTGACTGGATCCTTGCGGCAGCTGCTGAGGTCAATAATTGCCAGCGCCAACAACACCTCTGGTTATGCCTGTGGCATCCTTATCAGTGCTGTACTCATCTCCCCATGTGGAGAAAAGGTATTACTCATTGGGTGTTAAA
Source organism: Protopterus annectens (assembly GCF_019279795.1). Classification (NCBI taxonomy): domain Eukaryota; kingdom Metazoa; phylum Chordata; order Ceratodontiformes; family Protopteridae; genus Protopterus; species Protopterus annectens. The sequence goes on from NC_056731.1 coordinate 1,627,162,184, forward strand.
GGGGCCAGTATAGGAGGTTTCCCACCAATACTGCTATGGGCAACTGCATATTGTCTAGCCTTTCTCTGGCATGTCCCACCATGTTGTTGGCCATTATTCTGCACTGCATCAATGTGCAGTGCCTCCTCCTCCAATCTCATTTATATCCAAAACTACTTGATTCCACAGCTTAGCTTTCTCAACTTGCTTTGGCTCCCCTTTGCCAAAAAGGAGTTTGCCATATGCCCCGAGACTCTCTGCTGAGGATGTGATTCTCTTCAGGGCTGAAATTTTCTTTCCTCTGTCTAGAGCCATGTTACAAGTGCCAATATTTCAATGGGAAGCCCATTTTAGAGACACTGTAAAATCTGTAGACTTTAATGAGCTGTATTGTAAAATTCTTCCATACAAGGTCATTTATTTTTGCTTCAGAAAAAGGGAGATGCGAGATGTGTATACTGTTTCTTTAACGTTTTGTTACCCCTAGTATGCTGGTCATGTTGTGTGGTTTTCTGGGTAATAGACAGGTTCAAAAATGCATATTAGTAGGGGGCATTCATAAAATTGCTTGAAGGGTAAATCAGGCCTGAAAATACGAACATTCCTCCAAATAGGGAGAGTTGAGAGGTCTTCTACATATATATATATATATATATATATATATATATATATATATATATATATATATATATATATATATATATATATATATATATATAGATATATAGATATATATATATATATATATATATATATATATAGATATATATATATATATATATATGTGTGTGTGTGTGTGTGTGTATATATATATATATATATATATATATATATATATATATATATATATATATATGTATAATATGAGTGTGTGTATGTCTATATACATGTATATAGACATACATATGCATATACACAGGCAGACCCAGTTCTATAAAAACTTATATTTATGGATATACTCAGACACTAAAATACATAAGTTGTTTTAAAGAATGCAGTGTTCATTGTAGACCAGAAATTGTTTTTTACTCACCTAGTTCTGCAAGGCATTCAAGTATCTGAAAATTATGCCACCTATTTGGAGAACAGTTAATGAATGTACAAGATGGTTGATCAGAGCTACGTACCACACAATAGGCAGAGTGGAGATGGAGAACAAACCAGCAAATGAATGACCTGCATACAAGTTCTTGCTGGATGAACTGTTCAAATCATTTCAGCACGATGTAAGAACTCAATCCCTTACAGCTAGTTTTCCTGCTATTAAGTCATTAAACCACAGGTAATCTTTGCAAGACATACTGCAAATTACACACTTAAAGTAAACAGCTTTTTGGTAATGTAATAAAATGTACATCCATTAACAGGGGTATAGTACAAGGTAATCTTTACCTCACCCCCCACTAGACAATCTGGAGCCTGAAAAATTTTCAAATCACTGGAACGCATTGTGCTCTGCAACATTTAGTTGTAGAAACCAAAATAAAGAAGTAAAAACAGTAAATGAAAAATTGTCTGGAAATACACAGATATCAAATTTACTGATATAATTTTGCATTTACTGTATAATGGCCTACTGTACTGTTACTTGATGACTGGATCCACTGTATCATATCGAGATAAAAAATATAATTGTTCTTCACAGCTACATACACAGATATATGATTAATAAACAACTATGCATCCCTTTTCTTCTTTTTACCTTAGTTGAAGAGGAGATTACTTAACAGTTGTGAGCAGTCTCAAAGGAGGCTTATCAGGTTCACCAAGGGTGCATGTGAGTATGGAAAATTATTACTGTTTATGAAATCATTATGTAGGAATAAGCAGTGCATTCTGTGTTTCATTCTACTAGCAAATAAAATGAAGGTAGTCTGCCCTTTTTAAGGCATTCATATAGCAATAGTAATCAGAGAAGAATTGCAGATATATTCTAATACCAGTTGTGACATCTGGTCAATACCCTAGTGGACTGCCAACAATAATACGACTTCCCATACTATCCTGGGTCAGTAGCTAAGGAGCTTCAATCCTCACTACTGTGACTGTCCTTAAACAGGAGTAATATTTCACAATTTTCCCCTAAGAGCACAACAGGAACAGCCTCTATAACCAGAGACTGGACTGTATACTTCTGTCCACCCCAAATATAACTCCTTATTACACACTTCAGAGCAATGTGTCCCACTTTAAGACCTCTGATACACTCACACTTAAATAAATTAAATCTCACACATCCAAACACTTCTGGGAAGCCCTGACACAGATTTCCAGCTGTGTCCCTTCCCCAAAATAATACAGTAACATGCTGCCAACAACCAGAGAGCTTACATGCTCTTTTAAAGGGGTGTCAATTATGAAAATTAGATATTAATATAGATGATAGCAAATGACCTAAAGCAACCAGGATTTCAGAGTGGCCCAGGAAGTTATCAAAGCAGGTATAAGCACTCTCAAATCACTAAAGAAAACAGTGATTAACCAGACACAATGTAAGCTAATAAAAATATTTAATACTGATCAAAATGATTAAAAATACAAAACAGTAATTTCCAATAAATAAACAGAACTCAGTCACCAGGAAAATGAAATCAATACTGTAGGATAGAAATCCAACATTTAGAAAAACTTTAATTAATTAGTTATAATTTTCCTCTCTGATGAACACTGTCCCTGATCTAAACTAAATTATTACAACAGAGCAAAGGCAGGCTTATAGTTCTTGGTGTGTTCTTTTGGGTATCCACTGCACAGTACAGCTGTGAACAACTGACAACTGCAACTGGCAACTATAACTGACTGTTAACTATAAAAACTTGCTTCAACTGTTTTCAGCAGGATCTTTTATAGACTAGCTTAACTGTCACAACTGTTCCAGTTCTAATTTTCAATTCATATTTTGAAAATCGACCAACACCTGTTTATTGCAGTTCGTTCCTGTCTTTCAGCCTCTGACAGTAACACAGCAACTGTCAACATTACGATGATATTGTCTCCATATCATCTGATTCTTAGACAGTATTTATTTAAAATCTTCTTCACAAATATGCGCAGTTGGAAGTATAAAGGAACACTGTTCAAGTCTTTAAAACATTCTTTGCAAACAGATTATAAATCAACAAGTAAAAACTTATTTGCAATATCACAGCTAGTCATGCTGGCATATAATACACAGGTTAATCTGAAATTATATACAAAAAGTCAGCTAGACATGCTAACACAAATGACAATGTCTAACTTCTTCACACCAATAAGCAACCTTTTCAGCACAGTCAACAGTAGTAGCATTTGGTACAGTTATTAGTCACTGTAAAATGTAGTTATATTCCTCTTGTATACCTATTTACTAGATGTTTATTAAGTACTGTCAATAAAATATAAATTGATGTAACACAAAATTATGGGTACATTCATTTTCTCAATGGCTTGTGTCTCTCTTTCCCTCCCCCTCTTTTTTTTAATTAAGTCATTATTTTCCATTTATTGTTTTCTTTCTTTCTTTCCATTTTATGTTCCCCTTTTACAGAGGTCAATGTATCTGAGTAGCAGCTTACCCATGTGTTTCCCAGGTCAGGAAATGTTCACCCTCACCCTTTTCCCACCAGAAGATGTCATCACAGTAGCAGGGCACTGGCTCCGGTCCTGTAGTGACCTTTATATGGTGCAACCTGGAAAGTCGCAAAAGGTATGAGTTTCAAGACCTGGTCAAGGATGTGGTTGAGTGGGCATTGAAGAGACATCTTCAGTGCATACAGGTCCTCTTTCAGTGGGTGCAAGACTCACTTCCCTGGGTGGCACAAATCCCTGAGCATTCAGATGCCTCTGCTTCAGTGTAATCTGGGTCTTCTTCTGCAGATCAATCAGACAGTGAACCATCTGTTGTCCTCTGGACTGGGGTGAGAACTGCTTCAACACCTCTTCACCTCCCTTCCTCCTTCCCTAATCCTCTCTCCTATAACTTATTCCCCAATTCCTTCCCCAACTTCCCTCTCATATACAAAAATAAATTTAAAAATGGGGGTCTATCCCCCAACAAAAACAGTGTCCTATCCTCCCCTTTCACATCTTACAAAAAAAAAAACCAGTCAGGATAATCATGTAAGGGCACGTCTATGGTCATTACATAATCCCCCTTATCTTTTATTTTAAATAAATTTTAGGTAGCTATGCAGTGTGCTGCTTGCCTTGACTGCCTGCCATTAGTTTAGATGGGCTTAAGCAGTCCCATGATCATCCACAACTTCTAAAAATAGCCAAAATTAGTTAAGAATTTATACACTAATGGATGAATTCTCACATAACTAAACCATTTTTATCCATTTTAAGAACACAAAGAAAGTGGAAGGAATTAAAGAAAAGAGACTCATTTTGAAAACAAGCTTTTAAAAAAGGAGGTTTTAGGAAATAAGTATTTAAATAATGTGTTGGTGGAAGGGATGGTTATACAGCAGTGAGCAACAGTAGTGAGGAAAAAAACAAGTTTAAGAGGCAACATTTAGGAAATAGGAAGATGTGCCAGCAAAGAAAATGGTTGGATCATAAACTGGATGTGTAGAGGTTGAAATGGACAATTTGTAGCTAAGGTGAGTGAAAGAAAGGTTTGGGAAGAGGATGTAGGATTATTCTTGTGAAGAAAGGCTGTAAGGTGTCGGTATATAGTTTGTTGCTGGAAAGAGGGAGATAAAGACAAGATGTGATATGAAAGGGGATTAAAGAAGATGGAAAGTAAAATCCATGTGGCAAGCCAGAAGATATTGAAGGGGAATAGTAGGGTGTTATAAAAATAAGCTATGGGTGTTATAAAAATAAGCTATGGATGTGAGGAGAACAGTATGAAGTTTTAAGAAAAGGGAAAAGGACAGTAAGTAGTTTAAGGTGAAAGGGTGATAGAGACACAGGCTCTAGATATAATGTATCAGTACAGTGTCCTTAGATAAGGTGAGGGATAGCATAATTTAAAATACAATATATGTGTGGATAAGAATGTTTATCTACTCAGCAATTTCCTCAGTAGGTGTTGTTTTAATTGAGGCTTGAACAATTTCACCTGAGACATTTGTTTAAGGACAAGGGGGACGGAGTTTCAGATTTTAGAAATGTAGGAGGAATACAAGGAGTCGGCAGTACAACTGACTGATTTAGTTATTAGGTGTAGTTTTTATCTACTGAGCAAAAAGGCCTCTTTGGTAAGTAGTGTTGAAGGATGTGAATTAGGCTAGCGCATTTTTCAGGTTTATGAAATAGGTTATGTGTGGTATGTGGTTGAGATAGTCAGGGCGTAAAGCAGTTCTAGCTGCTTTAGTGCTATACATTGGTGAGATTTGTATGTCATGTTAGCGGCAGATGTGACCATTTTGTTGCAGCATTACTCAAGGAGATTGGCCTGAGTTGCCTGAAGATTAATGAGAATAGGGGCTGCATAAAGGATAGCTGGAAGGAGAAAAGTTGAAGCAATGCATTTTTAGCATTGCCCATTTGGCAAGATTTCATCTGGTACAGGGTGCCAATTTTTTGATGAGTTTTTTTAATTACATATTTTATACAGTGGTCAAATTTTAATTTGTCATCTATTATTACACCTACTGCTTTAGTTTGGAGGTTAGAGTGTGGAGGTTAGAGTGAAGAGGGATTTCTGGGTAGAGATTTGTTTTGGGTGAATAGGAAGAGCTTGGATTATTTTGAGTTTAGAAGAAGTTGGAAATTAGACACATTTCAATAGGGAAAATGAAGTCCTGGGTTAGTTGCAACGTATCCTTATTTTTAGCAGCACAAATCAGAGTGGAGTCATTTGCATTTTGGATGAGTTTTACTTGTTTGCTTGCTGAGTGGAGGTCTTTAACAAGTATTTTGAATAAAAGGCATCCTCGAAGAGACCCCCTGGGGGAGTCCAACTGGTATGGGAAAGAAAGAGGGCATGTCATTTTGTCCTTTAACAGTGTGCTGTCTGCAGGACAGACAGCTGTCAAGCCAAGCAAGTGTGGATATATCTTGACCTACAGATGACAATTTTGTAGCAGTTTTATATGTGAAATGGTATAAAAAAGTCTTTGATAGTCAAGGAAGGCTGAGGAGACTAGGTTTCTCTTTTTTCTGTTTTGATTTATAATGGATATGAATTTAAGGATAACTGTACTAGTGGTATAATTAAGGCAGAAACTATGTTGTATTGGAGATAGGTTATTGTCTAAAATGAAGGAACGTAAATATGTACGAAAACATTTCTCAAGGACATTTGAGAGTGGAGATAGAATGGCTATCAGTCTTCAGTTCATAAGGTCTGTGGTAGAGCCTCCCTTGTGTAACAGTAAGATGTAGCATGTAAGATTTTTTTTCCATAGGTTGGGAAAAATAGCTTTTTTAATGAATTGGATAATTAATATAGAAACTGGGTAAGCCAGAGCATCTTCTCCCATTTTAATGTATTCTCCTGGTAGGTTATCTGGGGCAGCAGTGGTAAGCTCAGTTTTAGAAGATTTTTTTTTCATGGTGGAAGTAGAATGGTTCCATTGGGATGTTTTTTGTTGGTGTGGTGATTTAGATGAAGGTTATGGGGTAGTGGAGGTCAGGAGAGATGGCACCAAGTTAATGAAGTGTGTATTGGAACTGGGAGGCCAAGTCATTTGATTGGGTTGACTGAGGGACAGCAGAAGGGCTAGGTTGGGTGACTTGACCAGGATATAGAAGTTGGTTGACTGAAGACCAGAAGAATATGGGGTTCTTTTGATTTAAAATTTGGAGACTGGTGTAATATGATTTCTTGTCATATTGAATCTTTTGCTTGGTGCCATTTCTGAGGTATTTATATTTTTGCAGGTTGGGCTGTTATTTTTTCACCAGGTTACCCATGTTTTGTCCCTCTGGTTCATATGTTTGGTTTGTCTTGAGAGTGAGGGTGCATTTGCTTTGATTCTTTTGGTTCGTAAAGGGGAAATGTACATTTAGAGTATTGAGGAAAATGATGCTGAATAGGGAGACAGCATTGTTAAGCTGAAGGATCCAGGTTATTCATTTTCAATTTGAGATGAAGGCATCTTTTTGGAAGGAGGACAGATTGTGGACATGGTTATAGCAGTGGTGTTTATGGATATTTTGGTGGTACTTATAGTGAAGGTGTGGACTTGGTCAGAGTGTCAGGAAGAGCACCAAAGGAGATAATCTTGTCTGGAAAGTTAGAGACGATCCGTTCTAAGGTGGATTTCCTGTTGAATGCTTATTTTACCTAGTTGGGGAATAAACTGGGTTAGCCCATACAAGTTTAATAACATTAATAGTAATAATTTAATAATAGTAATTCTGAGGTGGCTGTGTCTACAAATAATTTTGAAGGGTTTGATTGGTATCACCTTCCTTAGTACCTTCAGCACCATAAAAGCCCATTCTTTTGCAGATGCAGAAGAATAAGTTATAGTTACCTGCTGTCTAGGAGGCTACAACTGCAGAGACCATGGCTGGTATTCACAGGCAAGTTGCACAGTATGTAGCATGCTGATGCACAAGAATTAGCCACTTGCAGTTTAGCAGTAGATCATAGTGCCATGTTGCATTATATTGCAGGGAGTACAATTGTCCTAGAGAAAATGTACAGAAATTTATGTATAAGAGGTGAACACAGTTAAAATTGTTAGATTTATGAGGAGGAATCTGTGCACAAGTACAGGATATAAAAGGGTAAAGCATACTGAAAATATCAGAGCTGCAGACAGCAAGAATGCTAAGGTTAATAGCACCAGTCATTCGGCAACATATAGTAATGTTTAGCACTTCTACTTTACACCTGTATGTGTGAGGTGACATCCTGTACCAAAGGAAATGGTACCACTAGTGGGTGACATACCACAGCTTTACCAACAGGAAATTGGATGGACCTTGGTAGACATATGTCACCTGCACACAGGATCCACTGGGATGTGTGGCCTTCCCAAATCCATAGAGACCAACGTATATATAGGTCTTTCTATTTTAGCTATGAAAACATTTGCAGACCAACAGGTGACATATTGGATATTTCACAGGATTCTGACAATAGAATAGTCAACATGTCACTTAGCATAATGCTTCTACATGTGAATGATCCTATATGTTTTCCTAGCACATCACAGGAACCACCTACCACTGTGTATGCCTTGTACAATATTACCCACCTCCCTGAGGTACTGAGTGCTATAGATTATAAAAAAGCAATAAAGGACCCACCTGACCTACAGTCAGAAAGGTTTGTGAACAGCAAAGGCTACTATTCTGTGAACTGTTAGTTATTGAGTGTTGCACATGGGATCATAATAATGTGTCTGCACAGCAATATAATGTGAGGAAAGTAGCGAAAGAAAAATATAAAAGAACATATAATGGTGAATTGGAAGATTTAGTACATAATGAAAGAAAGTACTTTGACAAAGAAAAAGAATTATATGAAAAATATCAAGAAAAAAAATACAAGAATTGTTATACAAGCAAAAATATATTTTACAAGGAAAAAGAGAAGAAGTATTAAGTTGCGTAAGCAGGTTGGTAAAGGAAGATGGCAGTGTTATGTGAGAAATAAAAAATGTAAAAGGAGAAATAGAAAGAACTCAGGAAAAGATTATGAATATTGTAGTACAATATGTGCAAAAAATGTTTAGAGAAAAAAGAAGGTAGTAAAAAACATGGAAAGTAACAAAAAAGTTAATAGAAAAAGATAGTAAAAATTTGAAAACAAGATTTCTTTAAATGAGCTAGATAAAGTATTAGGAGAAGTAAATATAGATTCAGCTACAGGACTAGATGGAATAAGGTATGAAATGTATAAAAAGTTAAGGTTTTGGCAAAAAAAAAATACAATTTTTTGAATGAATGTCTAAATGAAAGTTTTATGTATAGGACAAAGAATACTTAAATTCATATGGAATAAGGAAGACAAAAGAGAATTAAAAAAACTGGAGACCAATAGTAATGAATAATAATGATTATAAGATCATTATGAAAATAACACAAAAGAGATTTGAAACTAAAACAGAAAATATAGAAGACAGCATATATAGTATAAAGGGGAAGGGTTGTCAAGAATTATTAATAATAGAGAAATTGTGGATGATATAAACAGAAAAGAAGCAAAAATTATGACAGGAGACCTTAATAAGACATTTGACACAAATGGCGGTGAACTCTTATAGGTAAGAGGGAGGGTGGCATAATGAGTAAGATGCATGCCTTACAGACACAAGGTACAGGGTTTGATTCTCACAATTTTATGTTATATGGAATGAAGGAATAAATGAAATCATGTTTAGTGGAAAATGGATTTTAGCAACAATATTAAGTAAAAGGAGTGGGGATCTCATAGGGATGAACATTTAACATGATTGTAAAGGAAATTATGAATATGAATAAACAGATTTGTATATTTATATATTTGTACATATGTAAATATTTGTAAATATGAGTTATTTTTGTTATACAAATAAAGGACCCCTACTCTTTTCAGTATGTGCTGTGGGAATATTTACACCAACATGAGCTACCACAAACTTAAGCAGATGGGACCTCAGTTTAACATCTCATCTGAAAGATGACAAAGATGACACACTCAGAAGTGCAGCACCCCCTCCCCCATGCTACACTGCAGTGTCAGCACTACATCTACCCGGTGTGGGAGTAAAACCCACAACAATCTGCAGCAAAGGCTGTACCACTGACACTGCTTTCTACATGTGACATTCCACTGATCCCTGGTCAGCCTCAGTAAGAAGCTGAGATCCCTTATAAGATCCTCCAAAGCTAGCTACGAAAACAAAATCACCACTGATTCTAAGGGCAACCACAAAGCATGCTATAGCTATGTCAAGAATCTCAATGGCAACACCCAGATCTGCTCTGATTTACAGCACAACGGCATGAAAATTACAGAACCGACTGATATTGCCAACATCCTGGCAGATAGGTTCAGTGCTAACTTTACCCCTCTCTCACCCCCTAAAGGGCCCATATCTATACAGGAAGAATGCAGAGTCCCTGTAATCACATCTATGCAGGTAAACGCTGCACTCTCTAAAACCAAAAACACAGCATCCATGGGACCAGACAATATCCCAGGCTGCGTTTTACATGAACTTCAGAACAAACTGGCTCCCCACCTAAGCACCATGTTCAGTCATAGTCTCACATCAGGCCTTGTGCCCACTGAATGGTGCACAGCAACAGTTATCCCACTCCACAAAGGGGGAGCCACCACTGATCCTGGGAACTATCTCCCTATTAGCCTGATGAGCCTGGTCTTCAAGGCCATGGAATGTATCATCATGGAACTCATAAACAAAGACATTGGTAACCTCCAAACTCTGGACCCCACCCAGTTCAGGTTTGTGAAAGGAAGATCATGCTTCTGAACCTGATCAACTTCTTTGAGGCAGTCACCGAAGCTGTAGACGAGGATAAGGTGGTTCACACAGCCTATCTTGATCTTGCCAAGGCTTTTGACACTATCCCCCATTCTGGAATTATAGCTAAACTCACTAAACTAGGTATAAATCCCTACATCACAAGATGGGTTGCCAACTGGCTCACTGACAGAACCTACACTGTAAAAGTTGCAGACTCCAAATCTGACTTCAAACCAGTGGCAAGTGGAGTACCACGGGGTTCAGTCCTGGGACCTCTCCTGTTTGGAATCTACTTCTCTGAAGTACAGGCTAACACAGAAGACCTCTGGCTAATGAAGTTCGCAGATGACTGCAAACTAGGAGCCATAGTTGTGTCCCCAAATGATGTGGACATCCTACAGAAGGGCCTCACTGAGACAGATACCTGGTGTCAGAGGCATGGCCTCAAGCTCAGTACCAAAAAGTGCATTGTCATCCCCTTTGGTAAAAACTCTGTACCCATAAACTACCACATAAACGGCAGTCTACTTAACACCAAATGTGTGATAAGAGACCTTGGGACCCAGGTGGACAGTGGTGTCACCTTTGATAATCACATCACCACAGTAGTCAGGAAATTCTTCTATGTGGCACACCTCATCACAAAAGGGTTCTCATCCAGGAAAAATAGGTCATTGTTCCCCTCTACTCGACACTCATTAGACCCATTATAGACTACAACGCTCCTTTTGGAATGTATCTCACAAGACATCTGCAGCAACTGGAAAGGCCACAAGAGTACCTCACAAAGAGGATTACTGGCCTCAAACAGATGCCCTACACTGACCATCTCAAACAACTCCAGCTTTACTCTGTAGCATATCACCTACTCCGAGGAGATCTCTGCCTAGCATATAAAGCTATGTTAAAACCAGAGCTGTTGGACATGATACACCTAAAGAAATCCTAATCCCTCCAAGCTACATGCTCTATAGACCTAAACCTTGTCACTACAATAAACAGGACATGCTGGAGGGATAGATTCCTGTCCCAGAGACTTCCTATACTCTAGAACAAGCTACCCATCTATGCCAAGCAAAGTTCCTCATTAGCACTCTTCAAGAAAAATCTTGATGAGTGGATGGGAAATAGGAAATAAACCCCAGGGATCACTTCTGCGGCTCTGCTCGACAGGGGCAAAGGAAATTAACTTTCTTAGATGGCATAAGCCAGGGAACATTGTTGGCTAGGCTTACTTAGGCTCTTGGGCTGATACCTACCTATGAACCTATGAACTAATCAGCTAGTAAGTGCATCCACTGTGGCTATTAATAACTTCTATGACTTCATTTAGTGTGTGTCCCAGGGTAGTAACTCCCCATGTGCTCAGACTATGTTCCAGGTACTAGATACTGACTAAGGCTCTAATTAGTGGCACCCATAAAGAACCTGCGGATCATGGCCAAACTGCAGAGCAGTACCTTGTATGCACAGATCAACAGCATTATAGAACTTGTGTTCAGCCTTCTCAGAACCCAAACTGACTGCCTTGATATGTCTGGGGCCACTTCAGGATGACCCTGCTATAGTCTACAGGATGTTCCTAGCTCATTGTATGCTGCACAGTACGCTGGTGATGAAACAGGCAGGGAAATCCCATGATATTGGTGCAACTGGAAACAGATGACCAGCACGGAATATGTACTGAAACCTTTGTCTGATGAAAGTGAGGCAAAACAGGAATGAGTGGCAGCCAAACAATTCCCCAGACATTGATAGGCACAGCACACAGTAGTGCTGGCAAAGCAGTGACATCTAGTCCAGAAATATGAGCTGTGTCAAGCACACAGTGGCTATGCAGTATCACACAAAACAAATAAGATGCATGCTTTAATATCTCATTATGCTGGTCAGTACATGGTTGGGCCACACTCTGCATCAGACATTTGCAAAAACATCATAAAGGAAATAAGGTGGAGTGGGTCACAGTCATCATCATATCATCACAATGTTTACAGATAGTTATGGGCACAATGCCACATACCCTTCTATACACACTGGGTGGGGGAAATATCACAGGAGATGGTGAGGGAAGTATTAAGATGATGGAAACTGTGTGTGGCAGGGAATGCATCCTCCTATGAGATATGTGTGCTTTCACTATGCGACTATGACCCTGGCTAGTCCACTGGACTGGCACATTAGGACTGAGCCTTCTGTGATAGGGATGACATGTGACTTTGAAACTGCTATCTGGGTGGAATTTGCTGGTGAGGTGTGCTACTAGTAGACACTAAGTGCTGTTGCCACCTAAGATGAGGGGTGGACATTGTTCTACACTGTCTGACATTTATGAGGACTATGTGGCTTGCAATGGCTCATTACATGACTACCACAGGTGTACCCTTCCCCAGTGTTTGGCAATACTTTCATCTGGGCAGTGATGGTGGCACTGGCAATCATCCACATGGAGGTGGACATAGCAGAGGTGGGTGCCACCACAGTCCTCATCATATCTATATTTACAGTGTTCCTGGACTCCATTTCCTTACAGAGCAGCTAGCAGTGTTGGGCAACCTTGTTGTGAATGTTACACAGCAAATTAATCATCCCCATGGTGGACTGGGGAGCTACAGACTTGTTGTCAACATGATAATTTAACATAACTGCTGATTGATCTGGAGTGCCCGACATATGACAGAGACCAACTGTGACATGTGATGACATATGGCACTCCTGCAGGACTGTTATGAGTATGCCCACATCAGATACAATGCACTTGCTACAGCTGCAGTGGGGGCATCATTATCACTCAAATGTGGGATACTGAGTGCTCATATTGTACAGTCTCAGGTTCACCTGTGAATGAGGTTGCACCTGCACCCTGTTTTGTAAGCAGATGTCCACCCAGGATAGAAAGAAACAGTACTCTGGTTTCACCTGATTTGATTTGGATATTTGTATTTCTTTATTATCAGTCCCTGCACAGGTGCCAACAACTACCTGTTGCTGTGCCCTGCCTTTTACAGGTAATACAACTGCATCAATTTGCTTTCTGAATACACAACAACAGATACACAAGTATGTGAATACATACCAGTAATACCATTGTAGTCCTGTGGCATACAAGCTAGAGATATTGATGCAAGACTTACCATACAATCCCAACCTACTCTATTGATGTTCTGGCCTGCCTGAACACCAGCTGTTTCTTTAACAAAACATGGACAGTGTAAGGTGAACATGAAAGTCATAGCTATAAGCTGTGTACTGCATGGACTGGTAAGATAAGAGCTACAGACTTAGGGGTAACCAAGTATACCATGCTATAGACGATGAGAAAGTTATAAGGATATGCCACACTATAGTAAAAGAAACAAACGGGATCACATATAGCAGCTTTAGCAGAGGAAAGTGACAGTGATGATGCTGAAAATGCTTTGCTGGGGGGGGGCGGGTCTCACCAACAGGTAGCCCATTAACACTGTCTGAGGATGCCCAGCTTCAGCTTCAGCCCCTAGCCCCAGCCCTACTCAGCCCCTAGCCCCAGCTCTACTCATTACCTCATGAAAATCCCTTTCCCTAGCAGTATCAGTGGTAGAGGCTTCAGTAGAAAGAGCAGTGGGAGAAGTTTCTAGAGAGGATAGCTGATTCTCTCTTCCTGCTGGCACTGATCATCAGACCAGCAGGGAAATGTATGGTGCATAGCTGTGGCCACACAGATCCATCTTCTGGTGATGTATCACAGCATTGTCTCTACACACTGGGGCAGCAAATAGCATACTGTTGCTATACTTTAAGCCTTTCTCTTGTGTCATGCCCCATACCCTTTGCATTGTCAAACCACCCCACTTCATCACTACTTGTCCAGTCTCTTTGTCTCTGTCCATATCATGTGCCCCATCCTAGTGTGTGCACATCCACCCCTGTTTGTCTGTGTTGTTTTATGAATATCTGCCTGCCCTTTCCTATCATTCTTTTCCTTTCACCTTCCCTTCTCTTTCCTTCTCTCTAAATCAAGAAAAAAGGGAACCCTATCATCACAAAAAATGCTGTCCTGCCTTCCCCATCCTGTACACTCCTATGTATTGTCCTTTTATGTATCCTTCTGCTTGTCACCCTCTCTAATTTGCTACTTTACTATAGCTCTTTTTCCTCCTCATTCATGCAGGTGACAGGAATTCACATAGCTGGACATCATAGCACTGCAGTTTCAAGTACTCTATTGCTGTATAGCTTTTATGTATTGCTGTGTGACATCTTGCTAAGGAACATGCTAGCACATGCAGTTTGGCTTCTGTGTGTACTGATTTACTTTGAGATGCAACTGTCTGTGATTTCACATTTCAGTTCTTGCAAGGTTTGTGCAAAGTAGTGCATGGCCATTCTATGAGCCCTATATTGTGTTTCCATGTATATTTTTTTATTGCAGGGATATATCTGCTTGCATATTTGCTACATTGCTCATTTATGTACTCTGGAGTGCAGCTACCTGCACAGAAGTGCCTGTGTCACCCTGCACAACCACAAAACTATGCATTCATATAAATTGTGCTGTAGTGAAGCATACTTCTATGAATCCCATCCTCTTTCTTCCACACAGATTTCAGAATCATCTGTGCAAGTTATATATGTAGCCCCCATGGAACCATATTACCACACATTCACTGGTACCTGTGATATCACAAGAATGTATAATGAGAACAAAGCAATCACCATTTGCACTTCCCTCAGAGGAAACATTCTCTAATACCTGGACCATGGGCCCCTGGTGTGTGCTTGGCTTCTCTTCAAGAAGGACTGACCATTCCTATTGGGCATAGAAAGACATTATCTGGGACAAAGTCAGAAGCCCAAGTACCCTTGATCTATGATATGGAGGTTTAGGTGGTCACTCTGTGAAATTGAGGCTAAATGGACCCTGGACCAAGTTGATCACTCAGGACATAAGTGGTAAAAACACTCCAGGATTCACCCTTGAGTTTTTTTCTGAGCATTTTGTCTGCCACAAAAATGGAGGATCAGAAAAGAGATCAAGCTCCCTGCAAACTGAAGGGTATCATTATCCTGTAAAGCACTTATGGTACAGCAAAATGATGACATAGTTCTGATAAGATTAAGGCCCAAACAAACTTATGATGGATGTCTCAGGCACATAAACTTTGGAATACCAATAGGCTATTGAGACGGCCCACTCAACAGTTTCAAAATGAGCCTTCGTTTGCCATATGATTCAGATGAGCTTCAGCAAATTGCCTTGAACAAGCAAAAGGGCATGTGAATTCACTTTTATTTACAAAGTATATCTGCAATCAAGATCGAATCACCTAGAGCCATATTTTATACCATCAACTGGCTAGCCTTGCCATGGTGCACAGTCTGTGATCCATGTTCTCTTATTTTGAGGATACCATGCACTGCAACTCTTCCCCTATAGGGTACCATTTAGAGTCTGTGCTGCTACCCACAGTTCCATTCATTGGTAAGTTTGAGATGGCAGCATTCATCATATTATTTGGAGTTGAGAGGAACCCCCACAGAGGCAAAAGGAGAACATGCAAACTCCAAACAGGCATTGGTCAAAGATCAGGATCAAACATGTACCTTGTGCATGGGTGGGGAAAAACATAACCTTTATGCTAGCTGGTCTAATATAAACTATTGCATATTAACATAGTAACATATTAGTACAAAACAGTGGTGCAACCAGTACCACTGTATGGTAAAGAAACCTGGGCAGTACAGACACGGCAGATGAGGAAGCTAGCAGTGATGGAAATGAAGTGCCTGAGATGCATTGTACGATGCACACTTTGAGATAGATGAAGAAATGAGGACATAAGAGCAGAAGCCAAAGTAGCTCTAATTGTGGAAAAGATCAAACAGTACACATTAAGGTGGCTCAGATACATGTGCAGAAAAGCAAAAAACAATCTAGTGAAGAAGATTTGGGACAGGCAAGAAGAAGGCAGGAGGAAATGAGGGTGTGCAGCAAAGAGGTGGATGTATTGTGTGTGAGAAGTCCTGCAACAGTCAGACATGAGTGTTGATGAAGGCAGGAGTGTGGCACTGAACTGAGAGAGATGGCAGCAGTTAACACAACACTCTGACCTCATGTAGAAAATGGGGAAAAAAAGGGTTGATGATGATGATGACCTAGGATCCAAGATCCAAACTGTGTGTGAACTGAAAATAAGACCTGGCAGCCTAAGGGGATGAGTATACTTATTCAGTCAACACCTGATGTTTGCCACTCTGGTGGCATAGAGGAATAATGCCCTGACTGTGACCTACGTGACCCAGTTCAATTAGCATCTTGGGCAACTAATGGAGTAACAGGTAGGGATTTGTGTGCCCATCCTGGGGGTTGGGTGGTACTTGGAGTCTCTTGACGATGATCCCTAGTGGAGGCTGGTGACATCACCTGAGGAGACATGGTCAATGGGTAGTGGTGGGTCTGGCTGAGCTGCTGCAGAAGTGGGGCAATATGTCACATGCTCACATTGCTTGTCTATCCTGGACCATATCACAAAACCACAAGGGGAAGGGGGGACAAATAGGGTAGGCCCAAGTAAAATCCTCCCTAGACAGAAGCTGAGAAGCGCTGAGCCCCATTGCCTTCAGTTCATTATAGGCTTAGCAATGACCAGAGTAAGTCCAGGTGAAGCCATGGAGCAGCTAGAAGACTCAGTGCTGATGAGGCACAAAGGCCATTCAGGTAACAATGATGTGCGGGAAGGCTGAAAAGGCAAAAAAAAAAAATGATGTCAGGCATACTGTATGTCATAACACAATCAGCATATTTGTCCTCAAGTATGGGGCCTTCTGGAAAAAAAAATTATGCTAACTGATGATTCATGAAGTGGAGGAGGGTCCTCATCATTAGAGCTGTCAAATCACACTCAAGTTCTAGTAAGAAGAAGGTTCAAAATAGTGATGTTAAGGACTACTCTTCTGTTTATGGAACAAAATCATTTCATGAAAGGACATCTGAATGGCTCTCAGATATGCAGCAAATTCCAGGTGGTTTAGAATTTTGCTCGGAAATGTTTGCATGATTATTTTTATAACCCGAGCAGATGTCAGAGAATGTTTTCTCAGGCAGACAGCGAATATTGAGGTTGTGTGAATGGACAGGGAGAGGGATAATTGGGAACATGTTTTTTTTTTTTTTGGGGGGGGTGCAATGAGATGGCAGATTTTATAAATCCAATACAATGTACTTTGTCAGAAATGTTAGGAGAGCAAATGGTTGTAACTAAGGAAATTATTCTTCTGAGCTGTGATATATGATCTGAATTGCCCAGCCATGGTAAGGCCCTTCCAAATTTAGTGTTATTGACCTCCAAAACAGCAATTACTAGAAAACTGGAATCAAAAACTAAATTCAATGCAACTGAAATACTGAACATTGTAACTAAGATAAAAGAACTGAAGGTGGGATCTTTAGAAAAGGGATGGAACATGGCTTAAATTACATACAAAAGATTCTGAAATACTATCCTTTGGCTGCAATATAATTAATTAGATGTGAGAGACTATGCAAAAAAGGGTGAGGCAATGCAATTGTATACAATAACTGTCTAACTTTCTCACTCCTCAAAACTAACAAGCCAGTCTTCCAAAATGCAGACCATCTTATATCTCTTCTCAATGTTAATAAACATAAGAAGCCATTTATAGTTGCCCTTAATAATAAGGGTCTATATTACGTCACCACAATGCAATTTTGGTGAACACCTACACATCGACACCTAATCAGCGAAGCAATTCACTGAATTTAATCAGTGCAAAGAAATACTTCCCTGCACCACAACATACCGATATCTCTGTGGAATCAAACCCAACTAAGTGGGGGGGCTTCACCCCCCCCCCACAACCCCTTAACTATATATACCAACTCGAAGATTGCACTACTGTGAAGAAAAGGGGAAAGTTCTGTTGTTGGCCAACTATGCCTTTGCCCTGATGAAATTCAGTGAATCACTTCACTGATTAGGTGTCGATGTGTAGGTGTTCGCTGAAATTGCATTTCGGTGATGTAACATAGACCCCAACAATGCTAATATTATCTTATTAGAATAAATTCTTTCCCAGATAAATACAAATGCTCCTACTGAAACTATTATTGTATGCAACATTAACACTGACTGACTATCTATGACATCTAACACATCAACTACTAGTCTCAACTAGAAAGGGTTCAAGCAGCTAATCTAGTCTCCGACTTGACTCAACAAATTGAATCATAAAATTCTGTCCTTGACCGGATACTTGTCTCTGACCCCAACAAGTATGTTAACTCAGGAGTGATACCTGATTCCCTTAATGATCATCACCTTATATTCGCCAATAGAGAATTCACCTACCAGCAAAAAAAAAAAAAACATTAATATATAACTACCCAAAATCTTTTGATTTTCAACAGGACACCCTCAATAACTTAAATCTTTAACTGGTCACTACTCAAATCCCTGCCATTAAAGCCATTAACAAATTCAGCAATACATTCATGAATACTTTAAATACTCTTGCCCCTGCCAGAAATAGGAGAGTAAAAAGTATTCAAATCCGTTGGCTAGTTCATTCAATTAGAAGTCTCATGCAACAATGTAACAAAGCATGAAAATAATGACATAAAGATAAAACCCTCAAACCTTACGTCTATACAAAGAGATGTGTAGCCTCACCAAGATTCAAATGTTCCTATAAAAATATCACACAGACCTACAAGATAACAACCTGGTTCTCTTTTCTCTCTAAACCCCTATCTGGACTTCTCCCCTCAGAAACGGCTAGCAGATTTAACACTTTCTTCATCAACATCATAGCCACTCTTACCTCCAGCTATCTCCAACCATTTAATCAACCACAAAAGTCTGCTAGCCATGACATCCCTGCCATTAATCTCCAACCTGTTTCCATATCATATGTTAGACAGCTGCTCAAGAAAGTGAAACCCTGTTCCCCTTCTGTTGATGATCTCCCTGTTGAGTACCTTAAGCTCGACCCAGACTCTATTGCATTTCCCATTCTCAGGTCTCATCAACAGATCTATTGAAGACTCCCATACCCATGCCCTTTGGAGAAAAAAAAAACATTTTATTCCCCTCCATAAAAGAGGCAACTCTTCAAAATCTCTAACTTTAGACCAATAGCTATCTTGTCCCTGTTTTCTAAGATTCTGGAAAAGTGTGTTGATAAACAACTCCTTCAGTACCTGTTACAAAATGATCTCCTAGTCCAAATGCAACACGGTCTCTGACCAGGCCATAGCAACACTACAGCTGTCCTCAACTTTTATGGCACCACTAAAAAGGCTAGGGACTAAAGAAAGTTTCTCTTTGTTTTTTCTAGATCTCTCAAAAGCTTTTGACACAATGTCACATGAGAAACCTCTAACTCAAATGGCCACCCTAGGCCTTTCCAAACCAACTTATCTATGGTTTTCAAACCACCTATCTGTCAAATGTCTCTCTCTCTCTCTGCTATTCTCCTAATTAAAACGGGTGTTCCTCAAGGCTCTATTCTATTCTCATTCCACTGCTCCTTAACATTTTCAATGATAACCTATATACCTCCTATCAGCAAATTTTCCTTATTCAGTATGCAGATAACTCAACTCTCATCTGCTCCTCTGATAGCCCTCTACAATTATAATCCATGACACAAAATTTTCTCAACTCAGTCAAACTGTGACTACATCAAAACCAACTTTTATTTAACCCCCAAAATAATAAAGTACTATCATTTTTCCTAAGTCAGGCCAATGCTAAAAGTAACTTCCACATTACCTCTCTAAACAATTCAGATATTGAAGTACTTGCTCATATGAAGTTGCATGGAATTACCATAGGTGACAACTTAAAGTATGATCTTCACATACAAACCATATGACCATAGATTATCATAGATGACAACTTAAAGTTTGATCTTCACATACAAAATTGTATACAAAAAATCAACAGCTAGATCTGCTGTACAGAGCAGAAATTCTTTACTCCTAGTAGAATCATCCTAGCTAACTCTTATATTTTACCCTCTCTTCCCTATAGCTCACCTATTTTGACTAGCATACAGGACTTTCTCTCAAATCACAACTGGAGCAGTACTGTAATTACATAGCTAGATTTGCAGGTAACCTGCAACATAAAATGCATTATTGTGCTGCATTGCATGATGTCAGCTGGTTCGAAGTCCCACATAAACCAGCCCATATACAACTTCTAACCCATAAAATGCTACATAATCCCTCTACCTGCCCTTCTGTCTTGTCAGTACTTCATCACTATCTCCCAAATTGCCCGCTCCTGCCTCAGCCATTCACATTACATGTATGTGCCCTGCCCCCAACCTTCAACGTATGTTATAAACAAAACATATATAACAGAGAGTTGTTACAGTTTATACCATGCCTGCACAGAGTGCTACAGTACTCAGATTTTAGTTAAAAATATATATATTTTTTACATTTATACTTTTTTCCCTTTAAACTGTATCAAGCAGTTGCTACAGTTTAGACCACACACAAAGTGCTCAGGGCTCAGGTTTGATCACAAACACAATACCTGTGTGATGATATGGGCTAGTGCCAGCATAGCCAGCTGGAGTTCGGTAAAGAATAGTATGTCCTTTGAATATTAAACTGATTTATACAAGATGCTTATGTTACAAATGTGTTAGAACTGTATGGCATTTGAATACCAAACTGACTTGTACAGCTGCTTATGTTACAAATGTATTAGAAGTGTATGGCATTTGAATGTCAACATGTATTTGTAAAGTTGCTAGTGTTGAAAAATGTTTCAATAGTGGGTCCTGCTGGACAGAAAGGAAATATACATGCTGGTAGTAACTGATTAAATGCATATACTGTAACCAAGAACATTGGAAAAGCAGAGGTTAATGAGCTAGCTTACCTTAAGAAAAATAAAGGAAATGTAAATGAGCTATTAAACCATTAAAATGGCATCCCACCATGATGAATAGGACCAGAAATGGTAAATCTGGAAAAAGCCATTGTTTATTAGCTTCAGTGAAAATAGGGGAAGCGCTGTGATTGTTTCATGGCCTCAGGCTTGCCATAAACATTTAGATGTGTATTGTAGCTGTTTATGCTAAATTGCTGTCTCAGCTTCGAAGGGGGATATTGTGAGAACCTAGAGTCGGGTGACCAGATGAGGTCATTCTGCAAGCCATCTTTGAAAATATATTTTGCAAAGAGATTGCTCTCAATATTGAGTATTCTGTCTTGAGCCTGACAAAAAGAAGGACCATTCACCACATCATCTGCTTTTCTCTGTTAAGTAAGTAGGGAATAGTAATTCTCCTAGATGCAGTCAGGAAAATATAGTGAAGCTTAGTTTAGATATTGTTTTTCTTTATTTGTCTGAGTTGTCTGAGTCCATCCATCAAAGTTATTTTTAATATTTCTTGTGATTTGAACTCTGTGCTTTACTGTAAATATATATTCAATATTTTCATTTTATTACTTATTAGTAAATATATTTAAACATTTTATTGTGGCCTTTTTGAAAGTTTTTAACCTTTGAGAGTGCTTATATTTATTTGGTGACACTGTGTGGGCTACTCCTGAAGGACTAGCTGTCTTGCTCAACTACTTGTTGTAGCATGCTAATAGCTGCATAGCGGCAGCTGTACCCACCAGGAAAAGAACAGAACTAACTCAAAAAATACAAGCCATCCTGGTGGAATCACAAAATCAATTGGCTATACAACAGGAGGAAGAAAATCATGGCAAAAATTAGAAGGTGCAGCACCCATCAGGATAAAAGCACTCATCAAACTAACCAAACAACTGAGAGAACAAATAAAGTCTACCAAAGCCATATCTGAGGGAAGTTTGGCCTCCCAGACCAAGGACAACCACAAAACACTCTTTAGCTATGTCTGCAACCTCAAAGGCAATACATAATTGTGTGCAGAGCTCATTGTAAATGGAACCACCTGTACTGAGCCAGAAGATATAGCAAACCTCCTGGCTGATATAAATTCAGCTCCAACTTTACTCCTCTCTCCCCCCCTCAACCTTCCTTTAGGAAATATCATCAAATATAACTCCCCCTACTACCACTAGGGAACAGGCCTTTAATGCTCTCTCTAAGACCAAAAACACTGCATCAATGGGCCCAGACAATATCCCAGGATGCCTTCTAAATAGCATGAAACATGACCTATCAGGACCTCTAGAATTACTTTTTAACTGTAGCCTCCAAACAGGCTTCGTGCCTCATGAATGGAGAAAAGCACCAGTCATCCCTCTGCACAAAGTTGGGCCATCTACAGACCCTGGAAACTACAGACCCATAAGTCTCACTAGTCTTATATATAAAGCCATAGAAAGAATTATCATGGAGATGATCAGTAATAATATAGCAAACCTCCAGACAGTGGACCCAACCCAGTTTGGTTTCATCAAGGGCAGATCATGCCTACTCAACCTGGTAGACTTCTTTGAGAAGGTCACCAAAGCAATGGATGAGGGCAAAATCATTCATACTGCCTACCTTGACCTGGCCAAGGCATTTGACATGATACCCCACTTGGGCATTGTTGGCAAACTCAAGAGGTTAGTTACAAATGCGTATGTCAACTAGCTTACAGACAGGACCCATGAAATTAAAATTGGGGAGTCCACCTCTACAAAGAAGTCAGTCACAAGTGGAGTCCCTCAGGGATCACTCCTTGGACCTTTCCTTTTTGGTATTTACTTCTCAGAAGTCAAGGCCAATGTCAGTGGTCTCTGGCTGACTTAAATTTGCAGATGATTGCAAAGTAGGAGCTGTCATTGAATCTCACACTGACACAAATGTGCTCTAGGAGGGGCTGACACAGACAAACAACTGGTGTTAGAGCCATGGACTAAAATTAAATGTCAAGAAATGCATAATAGTATCCTTTGGGAAGTCATTCACCCCTGGTAACTATCATATTGACAACACACCCCTTAGAGTTGACCCAGTAGTCAGGGGCTTAGGGACACACATAGATTGTAATCTAGCCTTTGATTATCACGTGTCTACAGTGGTGAGGAAATCATTCTATGTTGCACAACTTATAAACATAGGTATGGCATCTAAGCCCAAGGAAGTTATTGTTCTACTGTATTCATCATTCATCAGACCTATTATTGAGTACAGTGCCCCTTTTGGTATGTTCCTAACCAGGCATGTCCAACAATTGGAGCATCCACAGAGGTTCCTCATTAAAAGAATACAGGACGTAAGTAATATGTCCTATGCAGACCACCTCAAGCCCCTATCCTTGTATTCCGTCTACTACAGGCTTTTGAGAGGAGATATATGCCTGGCATACAGGGCATTGTCAGACCACACTCTGATGAACCTCCTACATATCCACAAAATAAACAGCACCAGAATTACCCATTCTAAAGACTTAAACCTTGCCTGTGATATAAATAGGACCTGCTAGAGAGATAGGTATGTATTCCAGAGACTACCCCATCTATGGAACAGGCTCCCCATCCATCCAAAGCAGAGTTCCTCCCTATCCTAATTTAAGTGCAACTTGGACAATTGGGATGGAAACCAGAAATTCATCCCTGGTTTGGCACCTATGTCTCCAGCGGACATGGGTAACCTGTAAATGGTTCATCTCCCAGGCCCATGCTTAAACTTATCAAGGGTATCAAAACTTGTCAGAGATTTAGAATGCATGGCTAGGCTTAACAAGGTTCTTGTGGTTGTTAGCCTTGTAAACACCTATGAACCTATGAACTTCCACTTGTCTACATATTAATATTACACAGTATAATTGGACATCATTTTAAAGAGCCTTAGAGTATCTGATTGTGGAGTGTCTGGTGGCAGTGATAACTACCTCACACTCTGGGCAGAAGAGGGCATAGCAGGTAAATCCATGCCAGCCTTACCCAGGTGTGTGTGTGTGTGTGTGTGTGTGTGTGTGTGTGTGTGTGTGTGTGTATCAGCTACTTGGAGCAGGGACACATCACTGGTTTCACAGAGAGGGTGCTGGGGGACTTGGCTTTGACACTCAACTGAGGACTTAACCCTATAGCTGTGCTAGTGGGGAACGCTACTGGGGACCTGGAGGGAGACAGATTTAAAGAAATCCAGACCCTGGACTGACTCTGTCCCTGTATGCTCTTAAGTGAAATTGTACTTGGTGCAGAGAGCTGCATCTGAAAATACTGTGTGCACCTATTTCTCTCAAAGTGAACGGTCTCCCACCAGTGTCAGTGGTAAGGATTGAGGCTCCTTAATTACTGACTGAGAGAGGGGAGATCACAACCTGTTTTTAAAAAACAGTATTGCATTAAAGAGAGATTGTGATAGGCTGGTTGTGCCTTTCCAACACTTTGCACCTAGGACAATAGACTCTCTTGCTCCACCCTAGCTACACTACTGGTCAGAAATAACAGGCATTTGAGTTACATACTTTTATTGTTCAAAAAATGCATATTGATGCAAACCATCTTGCTCTATTAAATATGTAAGTGAATTATAGGTTTATATGAGATTACTAGGTTAACAGCCCAAGAGCTCTTATAAGCCCAGCCATATTTATCCTGAGTTTCCCAATTTTCAATAGCTAGGAGAACAAAGCTCACAGCGGTATGACCTTATACTATGGTATCTCATACCATCTGCCTCTGTCCATGATGAACATGGGCACCACCCCGGGAGTAAATTTATGATCAATCCATTGATCTAGGTTGCACTTGAAGAGGGTCAGGAAGGCTTTTGTTTTATAAGAATGGAAGCTTGTTCCAGAGAAGGCATAGCCTTTTAGAGATGTATCTATCTCTCCAACATGATTTATTCATGTCAGAGGCTAGGTTAAAATCCCCGAACAAGTGACCCTTCTGCAGTTTGATTTATGAATTTGTCACATTTCTATCAGGGCCGAATCAGAGATTTCCTGTAAGACAGACACAGATTTCTCCTTATTAGTCTATAGGAGACAGAATACAGTGACAGGGCTTTCAATCTTTCTGTATAAGACTTATTTTTATACCTGTATATTCCTGGTGAGAAACCTCTGGGGTTGATCCAGCTGTTGCCGATGTTTGGTGAAATACATGCAAAAGGGTGCATTGTATTCAATTATTGGTCTGATGAGGGCCGAGTACAATGGAATTATAATGTCTTCATCTGGCTGCCTTGCCCCATGCTTGTTGCTTGTTGGTGAAGCACCCACCAAGAGGAGACAACGCTGAGAGAAGAAGGGAGCCACTTTTGAGATTTTAAGTATTTTTTCTCTGTTTATTTGCTAAGTTTTTCTGCATAGTTGCCTAGTTTGAGCATTTTCTGGCTTGTTAAACTTGATTTCTGCATTAGTAGCTGTATTTAGAGCACAACCAAAAGCTGTTTACTGAATTTCCTGTTTGCACTTAATTTTAAAATCGTTTTTTTCTCAAAACTTGCATATTTTCTGTCTTTGACCTAGCACTCTTGTGTGGGGTCATTTACTGCACTGTTATAACTTGATATTACTTGTGAACCTCTGCTATCTCTGAAAAAACAAAAACAAAAACAAAAATCTTGCTTTTTTCCCACTTTTCTGAGATTTAAAAAAGTTCAGTTACAGGCTTGCTGTTCCTGAACTGTTTGTAAATTTCTGTGAGGCCATTTTTGCTTGGGCTAAAGGAAAGTCTCTCTGTTGATCAGTGGCAGTGAAAAACATTGAGCAGCTCCCTGCCCCCCGTGGGAGTGGTTACTGACTTGAAACTGTAGTTTTATTGGCCGTATTGGGTCAATTCCTGGCTCTTTCCAGCCCCTGCTATCAAGCACGCTTTAGCGTGCTTTAGCGCGGAGTTGCCACTAGAGCAGCATCGGGCAACAAGGTTAAACTTTTTCTGGCTCCATAAAGTCTGTTCTTCATTTTTTCCCTTAGAACTGATCTACTAGTAATCTAAACAGTATATCCCTTAACTAAAATGCGCAGCACTTGTTCCTAAAAAGCTTTTTTTTTTTTTCTCCAAAAAAAAAAAAAAGCTCAGCACTTGTCTTAAAAGCATCTTCTTTTCAGGCTTAGCACTTCTGTATTATACAAAGTCCCTCACTAGCAACCCCCCCCCCCAGGAGTACCCACTTCCTTACTAAGTCCTCTCTCATTCAGTTACACCCCAAACTTCTTAATTTCTCTAGCATGTCGAAGGGCCAGATGCTGGCGTCCTCTCCTGTCCAGTTGGTGAATCTGGGAATATTGAGGCAATGTTACAATTGCTTCATGTACACAGACAACCCTCTCCTCCTCCCACATAACACAAATACTTGCGAGAGATGCAGCTATTTAGCCAAACTGGAGGCTGAGCTCTCTCAACTCAGGACTGGCAAGACCAGACAGGAGGAGAAGGCAACTACACACACCACAAAACCAGTCTCACATAAAGCTATCACAACAATGAATCAAACACATAAACACACAAAGACATACTCGGAGGCTCTGAGCAAAAATTTACCTAAACAGCAGAGGCCTCCAAAGCAGACACCCAAGCAACCGCCACCTCATGACACACCACAGGCAACACATACAACACAAAATCAGTGTGCAAAGCAGTCACAGCCCTTAAGGCCAAATACAACACCAAACATACTTGTCATAGGTGACTCCATAGTCAGACACACTGACGTCCCACTCACCAGGCTGAACAAGGAGAGGGTCACAGTAAGCTGCCTATCGGGCGCTAGAATCCGCCACATAACACAAGCACTCGGGTCACTCCACAGCAAGTACAAATATGACACAGTCATTGTCCATGCTGGTGTGAACGACCTGAGACGTACCTCCCTGGACTACATGAAAAGAGACATAGAGGAGCTCTCATATTATGTAGCCCAGGCAGGTATGACCCTGACCCTGAGCAGCATCCTTCCTTCACCAAGAATGATGCCACAACATAGAGACAAGATGATCAGCTTTAACAATTGGCTTAATTTCTGGTGTCATTCCAAGGGGATCCAGTGTCTGTCTGCCTGGGATGACATGCTTGACAAGCCACACTGCTTCGCAAGGGACGGCTTGCACCTGTCACCCCTGGGATTCCGGATATTGGCTAAGGCTCTTGCCACCCCCATAGTGCCTTTTTTAGGCAAGGCTCAAATTCTAAACCTACCACCCTAGAAAACAAAATGGGAAGAAACTAAGGGTAATGCTGCTCAATGCCAGAAGTCTAAATCTCAAAATGCACGCACTCGAGGCCCTTCTCAGTATGGAGAACATCGATGTCTGTGCTGTGACTGAAACCTGGTTCAAGGCTCCTGAGAGCACCCCGGCACTATCAGGTTTTACCTCATATCATGCGTTCCGGCCCCAAAACCCGGACCACACCACAAAAGGAGGGGTGTATCCATATTCATCAAGGATACCCACACCTCCAGGTTGGTGGCAATGCACGAAGCATCGGAAACCATCCAGGTGCAATTAACCATAGGCAAAACTGCTCTACAATTTGTAGCATGCTACAGGCCACCCTCTCAAACTCAGGAACCCCACCTAGCCTTCCTGAAGACACTGGAGGGTATAAATGTATCTCCAAACACCATTATATTGGGTGACTTCAACTACCTGAATATAGACTGGGAACATTACTCAAGCCCAAACTTTCTAGCCCAAAGGTTCCTGGAGTTCATAAATTCAAATGCCATGGAACAACTAGTCACCGTTCCCACAAGAGGAGAAAATATACTAGATCTCATCATCACAAACATGGGGACAAAATGCTCCACATCGGAAGTATATCCCTCATTGGTGAGATCAGATCATAAACTAATCTCACTGGATATCCACATCCCCCCCCCACCCCAAACAAAAAAGACCACAGTGAAGAACTTCTCTAAAGCAAACTTCACACTACTCAAGACTGGTGTGGTATCCTTCAAGGCCCCCGAGCCAGTGGAAACCACAACCCATGCTGCGGAAGCCCTTACAAATGCCTTCTACGAACACCTCCAGGACTGCATGGATCAGGCAATCCCTAATAAAACCAAGACTCTTTCCACCAAGGGCAAACGTCTAGTCTGGTGGACCGCAGCCATAAACAAACTTTACAATAAGAGGAGAAAGCTGTTACATGATAGAGCAAAATCCATAAAAGAGAAGACACCTTTGATCATTATTAGTAAAAAAATACGAGCACTCATAAAATCATCCAAGGCCAACTTTGAGAGAAAAATTGCCATAGATTCAAAAGACAATCATAAGGCCTTCTTCAGCTATGTTAGAAACCTGGGTGGAAACTCCCAGATATGCTCAGAATTAGTCCAAAATGATACAAAAATCACTGAACCCACAGACATTGCCAACATACTGGCAGACAGGTTCAGTGCAAACTTCACCCCCCTCTCCCCCCCAAAAGGAGAGATAACTATCCCAGCAGAGTGCACTCTCCCAGACATCTCCAATGCGCAGGTGAAAGCTGCTCTCTCTTAAGCTAAAAACACAGCATCAATGGGACTGGATGGTGTCCCCGGCTGTGTGCAACACGAACTCAATGAGGAACTAAACCCGCACATAAGGCAGCTGTTTAATCTTAGCGCTACCACAGGATGCATGCCCAAGGAGTGGCGTACGGCAACTGTGGTCCCACTCCACAAAGGTGGTGCCTCTACGGACCCTGGCAATTACCGTCCCATAAGCTTAACAAGTCTGGTCTGCAAAGCTATGGAGAGGATCATAATGGAACTCATAAACAAAGACATAGGGGACTTGAAGACATTGGACCCGACCCAGTTTGGCTTTGTCAAGGGCAGATCATGCCTTTTGAACTTGGTTGACTTCTTCGAAACAGTCACCAAGGCCATTGATGAGGGAAAGGCAGTCCATACAGCCTACCTTGACCTTGCAAAAGCTTTCGACACAATACCCCACTCGGGTATTATAGAGAAACTTACCAGCTTAAATGTAAACCCATATGTCACAAGATGGGTTGTAAACTGGCTAAAGGACAGAACCCACAGGGTTAGAGTAGCTGGCGTCATGTCAGATTCCAAGCCGGTCACAAGTGGTGTCCCATAGGGCTCAGTCCTTGGCCCCCTGTTGTTCGGCATCTACTTCTCAGAAGTACAGGCTAACATAGGAGGACTATGGCTGACAAAGTTTGCAGATGACTGCAAACTGGGAGCCATAGTGGAAAGTACATCGGACACAGATATCCTTCAGAGGGGTCTCACGGAAACTGATAGCTGGTGCCAGAGCCATGGCCTGAAGTTAAATGCCAAAAAATGTATAGTCATACCCTTCAGGAAAAACAAGGTAACCCCAAGCTACCATATAGGTGGCAATCCACTAAGCACAGAAGAGGTTATCAGGGACCTGGGGACCCAGGTTGACAGTGGCCTTTCTTTTCACACTCACATCCAGAGCGTTTCTCCCCGGGCCTCTGCTGAAAACAGGATCTGTGGAACCTAGTCGGACTTTCCCGGTCAACAAATGTTAAATAAATAAATAAATAAAAATAAAATAAAAATAAATAAACATTGCTAAAGTGGTTAGAAAAACCTTCTATATTGCCCACCTGATCATGAAGGGATTCACATCCAGATCAAGTGAGGTTATTGTTCCCCTGTACTCTTCACTTATCAGACCAATGATCGAGTACAATGCCCCATTCGGGATGTATCTCACCCGACACCTGCAGCAATTGGAGAGACCCCAAAAGTTCCTCACCAAAAGGATAAAGGGACTCCAAAATCTGTCATATGCTGCCAGACTGAAGAAACTCCAGCTCTATTCAGTTGCATACCATCTGCTCAGAGGTGACCTGTGCCTGACATACAAGGCCATGTCCAACCCAGAATTAATGGGCATGCTCCACCTCAAAAAATCCAAATCTACCAGATCCACTAGAGCAAGTGACTTAAACCTTAGCACGGATATAAATAGGACATGCTGGAGGGATAGATTTGTCACCCAGAGACTCCCTATGTTGTGGAATAAAATCCCGGTCCATGTGAGGCAGAGCACCTCACTGGCTCTGTTTAAGAGAAATCTTGACCGGTGGATGGGAGATCGTAGGTTTACCCCGGGAATCATCTCTGTGTCACTGCTGGACAGAGGCACAACAAACTAATGGGCACAGTATTTTTTAACATAAGGGGTGGCGTAAGCCACAAAAACTCTGGGCTAGGCTTATAAATGCCTTAGGGCAGATAGCCTAGTATAAACCTATGAACCTATTATGAGTTGTGACACACAGAAAGACTTCCTCACCATTGTGGACACATGGTGGTCGAAACTGTTATCAATCTGAGTACCCAGATCATGTACCACTGGGTCTTCTCTTAGGGTGGTGCTGTCTATATTGTAATTAGTTGGGTATTTGCTTTCCCAAAGGGAATAACTATGCTTCTTTTACATTTAGCTTCAATCCATGACTCTGGTATCAGTCATTTGTCTGAGTTAATCCTTTCTGCAGTGTATCAGTATTATTCCAGGATTCCATGATTGCCCCTCATTTTGCAGTCGTCAGCAAACTTGGTCAGCCAAAGGCCATCTACATTTGCTTTAGCATCTGAGAAATACCTGAGATTGCTGGAACCTGTATTCTGAGAGACTGCCTTCCAGACTATCTGCAAATATACAGAGCTGAGTATATATTTTTTTGGTTATAGAGTTTGTACTGTTAGTTGTTGCTTAGATCTCTGTTGAAACTGTTTTTTTCCACCCACCCTCCCTATTTCTGGATTGTAGTTTAAATTTGGTGGCTTTTGCAGTTGCCCGCCCCACTGTAGATTTGATCTGTGACACTCCTCCAGTCCCATCTCTTTACCACATTCTACCTAATAAACTCTTTCTGCACTTGCTTTTAGTTCTTTTTAATTTAATTGCATTTTTTAAACTGTGTTTGGTCTAATATTGCTACATACTCAAGTGTGCTAGCTGGCACTGCATGTGAATTGTTTTTACAACTGTTTTTTCTACTTTTCTGTAAAAAAAAAAAAAACTGTTTGCCTGTCTCCTACCTTTCCTGTAACTAGTGTTCCAGATACAGATTTGCTGTATCCAGGACTGTATGTAAGCTTCTGAGCCCCACAAGCCTTCCTGTGTTAGAGGGAAGCCTTCTAGCTTATCAGTGGGAGTGGTAAGCACTGGCTAACCTGTCTACCACATAAGGAGTGGTTCTGGCCCAGAAATTGTAGTTACTGGCCATTTGGGCAATTTCTTCCATCTCTCTCAACTTTCTGATTTGAAAGCCTACATTTGCACGTGTTTCTGTCCTGTAACTCATCTAGTGCAAATACAGATTCTTAGTTTTAGCACTTAAATTTGTTTATTCATGCTCAGCACTTGTTCAGAACTTGTAAGCACTAAATAAGCTACTAATTACTATAGCACTCAGTCTTCCTCATTACCTAGAGGAAAACAGTTTTTATACTTTTCTCACTTGCTTAGAGAAAAACAGCTCTTGTACTCACTTTCCTCACTTATCTAGAGGAAAATAGTTTTTTATTCAGACATATCCAAGGGTCAGCTCCCAGTGTTCTCTCCTGTCTATCTGATGAATATGGGCATCTTGAGGCAATGTAGAAATTGCCTCATGTACACATACAACCCTCTCCTTCTACCACCCAACACTACAACCTGTGATAGTTGCACTTATCTAGCCAAACTGGTGGAAAAGCTATCTCCAATCAAGACTGAACTTGACGGTCATGAGGAGAAGATAAACATTTGCACCACACCACACTCATCTCATAGTCTCACTAAATCTACACCACCAAAATCCACACATAGTAACACAAAAACATTTGCAGAGGCTTTCAATAATAATCTGCCTAAGCAACAGAGACCTCCAAAGCAGAAACGCAAGCAACCTCCATCCCCCAACACAACCCAAATGACACATAGCCCACAGACTCAGTGTGCCACTCAACCACAGCCAATAAGGCAAAACAGCATACCCAACACACTAGTCATAGGCGACTCTATAGTCAGGTACACTGATGTCCCACTCACCAGGCTAAACAAGGAAAAGGTTACTGTCAGCTGCCTGTCAGGTGCCAGGATCCGCCACATAACCCACGCACTCAGGTCACTCCACAACAAGTACAAATATGACTCTGTCATTGTCCATGTTGGTGTGAATGACTTGAGACGTACCTCCCTGGACTACATGAAAAGAGACATGGAAGAGCTCTCCGATTTTGTAGCCCAGGCAGGTATGACCCTAGCCCTGAGTAGCATTCTGCCATCGCCCAGAATGATACCGCAGTACAAAGACAAAATTATTGACTTCAACAATTGGCTAAGCTTCTGGTGTCATTCTAAGGGGATCCAGTATCTGTCTGCTTGGGATGACATGGTCGACAGACCACGATTCTTTGCCACAGATGGCCTGCACCTGTCGCCCCTGGGATTCTGGATACTGGCTAAGGCTCTTGCTGCCCCTATAGTGCCTTTTTTAGGCAAGGTTCAAATAACAAATTCACTACCATAACAGGAACAGGCAAGCAAAAACTTAGGGTAATGCTACTCAATGCTAGAAGTTTAGCTCTCAGAATGCACTCACTCGAGGCACTCCTTAAAATGGAGAACATCGATATCTGTGCAGTGACTGAGACCTGGTTCAAGGCTCCAGAGAGCACCCCTGCACTACCAGGCTATAACTCATAACACACTTTTCGGCCAAGTAACCTGGACCGAAACACCAAAGGTGGAGGTGTGTCCATATTCATTAAGGATATCCACACCTCCAGGCTAGTTGCTCAGCATAATGCATCCGAGGTTATCCAAGTGCAACTAACTCTGGGCAAAACTGCAATCCAAATTGTAGCTTGCTACAGATCCCCTACCATGCCCCAGGATTCCCACTCCCCTTTTCTTGATGTACTGGAAAATATTAGGGTTCAACCAAACACCCTAATAATGGGCGACTTCAACTACCCCACCATTAAATGGGAAAACTACTCGTGTACCAACTCCTTAGCTCAATGCTTTCTAGAATTCATAAACTCCAATGCCCTGGATCAACTTATCCACACCCCCACCAGGGGCAACAATATCCTAGACCTAGACATTACCAACATGAGTGACCAGTGTTCCACACCTGAAGTCAACTCCTCGTTGGTCCGATCCGACTATGAGCAAATCACACTTGATATCCACATCCAGCCCCCACCCCCCATTAAGGAAACCACAATAAAGAATTTCTCCAAAGCCAACTTCATGCTTCTTAAGACAGAAGTGATGAACTTCATGACACCCATGCAGATTGACAATGCAGTTACAACTGCTGAATCCTACACAAATGCACTCTATAAGCACTTACATGAGTGCATAGGTCATGCTATCCCAAACAGAGCCAAGATGCTATCCTCCAAAAAAAGGAAGCCAGTCTGGTGGTCCCCTGCCATAAACAAACTGTACAACAGAAGAAAGAAACTGTTGCAAAAGAGAGTAAAATCCCATGAGTGGAGGAGCTCCCTGGTCAGCCTCAGTAAGAAGATGAGATCCCTTATAAGATCCTCAAAAGCTAGCTACAAAAACAAAATCACCACTAATTCCAAGGACAACCACAAAGCATTCTATAGCTATGTCAAGAATCTCGATGGCAACACCTAGATCTGCTCTGAGTTACAGCACACAGGCAAGAAAATTACAGAACCAACCGATATTGCCAACATCCTAGCAGATAGGTTCAGTGCTAACTTTACCCCCCTCTCACCCACTAAAGCGCCCATATCTATACATGAAGAATGCAGAGTCCCTGCATTCACAACTATGCAGGTAAAAGCTGCACTCTCTAAAGCCAAAAACACAGCATCCAAGGGACCGGACAACATCCCAGGCTGCGTTTTACACGAACTTCAGAATGAACTGGCTCCCCACCTAAGCACCATGTTCAGTCATAGTCTCACATCAGGCTTTGTGCCCACTGAAAGGCACACAGCAACATTTATCCCACTCCACAAAGGGGGAGCCACCACTGATCCTGGGAACTATCGACCTATTAGCCTGATGAGCCTGGTCTGCAAGGCTATGGAACGTATCATCATGGAACTCATAAACAAAGACATTGGTAACCTCCAAACTCTGGATCCCACCCAGTTCAGGTTTGTGAAAGGCAGATCATGCTTACTGAACCTGATTGACTTCTTTGAGGCAGTCACCAAAGCCATAGATGAGGGTAAGGTGGTTCACACAGCCTATCTTGACCTAGCCAAGGCTTTCAACACCATCCCCCATTCTGGAATTATCGCTAAACTCACTAAACTAGGTATAAATCCCTACGTCACAAGATGGGTTGCCAACTGGCTCACTGACAGAACCCACACTGTAAAAGTTGTAGGCTCTAAATCTGACCTCAAAGCAGTGACAAGTGGAGTACCACAGCGTTCCATCCTGGGACCTCTCCTGTTTGGTATCTACTTCTCTGAAGTACAGGCTAAGGCCTCTGGCTAACAAAGTTTGCAGATGCAAACTAGGAGCCATAGTCATGTCCCCAAATGATGTGGACATCCTACAGAAGGGCCTCGTGAGACAGATGCCTGGTGTCAGAGCCATGGCCTCAAGCACAATGCCAAAAAGTGCAGTGTCATTCCCTTTGGTAAAAACTCTGTACCCATGAACTACCACATAGGCAGCAATCTACTTAACACCGAATATGTGATAAGAGACTTTGGGACCCAGGTGGACAGTAGTCTCTCCTTTGATAGTCACATCACCACAGTAGTCAGGAAGTCCTTCTATGTGACACACCTCATCATAAAAGGGTTCTCATCCAGGAAAAAAAAGGTCATTGTTCCCCTCTACTCGACACTCATAAGACCCATTATAGAGTACAACGCCCCTTTTGGAATGTACCTCACAAGACATCTGCAGCAGCTGGAAAGGCCACAGAAGCATCTCACAAAGAGGATTACTGGCCTCAAACAAATGCCCTGCACTGACCGCCTAAAAAAACTCCAGCTTTACTCCGTAGCATATCTCCTACTTCTAGGTGATCTCTGCCTAACATATAAAGCTATGTCAAACCCAGAGCTGTTGGACATGCTACACCTAAAGAAATCCCAATCCCTCCGAGCTACACACTCTAGGGACATAAACCTTGTCACCACAATAAACAGGACATGCTGGAGGGATAGGTTCCTGTCCCAGAGACTTCCCATATTCTGGAACAGGCTACCCATCTATGTCAAGCAAAGTTCTTCATTAGCACTCTTCAAGAAAAATCTTAATGAGTGGATGGGAAATAGGAAATACACCCCGGGGATCACGTCTGTGTCTCTGCTCAACAGTGGCACAGGAAAATAACTTTCTTGGGTGGCATAAGCCAGGGAACCTTATTGGCTAGGCTTATGTAGGCCCTTGGGCCAATAGCCTAGTACCTACCTATGAACCTATAAATACCAACCAGGACAGGTCCCAGCACTGAACCCTGTGACTGGCTTTTTACTAGAGGTGAATTCACCCATTTTGAGAGTATGTAGCAATTTAAATCGTCTCTAATTTTGGGCCTTTGTCCCTTGATTATTTTTGTCTTCACGGCTGGCCTTGGGCATAGGCTAACTAGGCGATTGCCTGGGGAGCCGTACAGACTGACCTTGTAAAGGGCGCTCTTTTATTTATTTATTTTTCTTAATCCATAAGATAAAGTTTGCGCTCCTCTCGGCGCCTTGTCTCTGAGTCCATCCCAACTGTACTGTTGCATTTGTGCCCTCCTCCCACATCTGTAGTCCTGTCCATTAAGGTTGCCGGAACCATAGGGTGAAGGGGGTGGCATGGGCTTTTACAGCTGCAGGTTGGCCAGCTTCAACAATTAAAAAAGAAAAGCCTTCTTCATGCCGCAGTGCAAGCTCTTCTCCTTTAAGGAGGACCATGCGTGTGACACAGGCCCACATGCCAATGTGGGTGTAAATACATTCCACACTCGTACATGAAATATGAAGTTGGCAGTTCTGTAAAGACCGAATTTGTGTGGGTGCGTGTCGCTGTTCAGCTGAGAAAGGTTAGTGTGCATGTGTCTGTGTGTAATTCCTGAATCCCCTTTGAGAAAGATGGTTACGTGCTTAGTTGGCTTATCAGGTAAACAAAGATAAATTAATCAAAATTAACTCCAAAAACTAACATTCCTTTACCTTCCCTAACACCTTTGTCATTCTGTTAACTAAACACATGCATCAAATTCTTCTTTGCTGTTATTTTCTCTCTAAAGTTTCTTTGTCCTTATTATATGTCATTCAGTAATCAGATATGTTTCATTTGGCTTATTTTGTCATTGTTTCAGTTTTAAATAATTACACAGATAATGAATTTTATGTTAACCAGTGCTACATACTAGGAACTTGAATAAAAAACTATAGTAAAAAGAATGTGTTTCACTGGAAAAGTTAACTGAAAACGTTGGAATTCCATCTCTCAGTAGCATTAAATTATGCCTTATTAACACGTCTGATTATAATAACTATCCCAGGTTTCATAAAATGCAATGCTGTGTACATGTTTAGTTTTATGCATATGTGTAAGACGGTGTGCATGTGTGTGTAAGAAATACTGAAAAGGTACGGTGAAAAAAATAAGACATACATAGCAAAAGAGGCACTGTGGCAGAATTTGGAATATCTGATTTGTTTGTGATCAGACAAACTTTATTTTTGCAGTATATAATTTAAAATGTTTAACAATAATTAGTTAAACATGATTAGATTGTCAAGCATAACTTTAAAGTGCTACTTTCTTTTATCACTACAAGATTCCTACAGAGTACCTATTATCTAAAGTTTTAAACTGCTGCCGAGTCTGGAGTTCATGCTGAATCTCTCCAAATGTTAGAAAGAAATCAAATGTTGTTTCCAGAATGCTCCATTTTCCCATACAAGTCTCCTTAACAGAATTCGCAAATGGATAAGGCAAGGCAATTGCCTACTGATTGATGATCTCAAATACGTATGCAGAGGCTATGGCCTCAGAGGATTTCATACTGAAATCTGTTCAGTAGACTAGCTCTCACATGAGCTCCTTCCCCATTAGAACAAACTGTTAAATCAGTACCACACACTACTTGCCTGTATCATTGTGCTACATGTTTCTCTCAACACCCCTGCTGACGTACAGGTACCTCTAATTAAAATATTAATAGCTCTGAACATCACAAGACGTGAAGCTCTATTAAATAGTACTCTGCAAACAGTGCTGGCTTATGAAATGACAAAGTGAAATTCAGCTTTTCATTTAACAGCAAAACTTGGGAATTGCATGAAAGGGTCATGGACCTTATGCTTTAATTAGGTTCTCATCATAGAACTCTTTAAGAAAGTAATTTTAGGGCTTTCAGTAGGAGATGTAATGGCAAAAAAGAGAAAACTTATATGGAATACATGCTTACAAATATAATTAATTTGCCATCTAGCTTTTCACAAGGTAGGTCTAGTCAACAAAGAGTAAGCAGAAAGAGCTACTGTTTCATCCCTTATCAACAAGCTCCAACCACAACATAATTTCATGCATAGACAGAAGAGCTATATTAAACTACTATTAAACTGTTGCTCTATAGGAGCTTTAATACACTGGGGTGTATGAGGTCAGTTTCAGTACAAATATGACTCCCTCAGCCAGACACAAATAAAGAGGAACACACCCACAAGTGATATTTTATTGACTTTTCTGTGGCAGATCTTGCCAACTAAGACATTGGGAATCCTATCCTCCTATCTAACTGTCTATCTGTCTTATCAACAGAACTGCTAATGTACATATCTCCATATGCATAATATGTCTGAACATAAATCTGTACAAAATTGGTTCTCTTTTAGTAGTCATATTCCTAAGTAATAACCCACCCCCGCCTCCTCTCTCACACACACACTTATTGTCTATTTCCACTCCAAGAAGCTTTGTATGGGTTGTTGCGGAGATGACATCACTAACTTCAGCTTTGTTAGCTTCCAAAACTACACGTTTTTGTCACATCACTCAAAATTTAGCATCATTGCTTAAGAAAGTAACAGCCTTGCTTCTGGAGACCACAGACTAAAAAGTTGCAGGTTCAAGTGCTCCATGAGTTCCATAGTGTGTGTGTGTGTGTGTGTGTGTGTGTGTGTGTGTGTTTATATATATATATATATATATATATATATATATATATATATATATATATATATATATATATATATATTTATATACCCTCCTATAGTCTGATGGCTGTAAGCCATGAGTGCTTTCTTCTGTTCTAAATCATAAATTACATTACCTACGAAATGGGAAGCCCCTGGAAAATAATAGCAAAAAAAATGGTGGTTTTGTTTATAAATCTAATACTATCAACCTAGTAAGTAAATTTGCTATTGAAAGAAGAGCCCAAGTTCATAATTCAGCAGTCCTTACTCAATATTCCCCACATGGCAATTTGGATTTGTCTGTTTGGCATTTATTTACTACAGTGTCCATTCAATTAACTGTAATTGGCTATTCTTTTTTTTTTTTTTATAAGCTTGGGATTATAAAGATGTTCATTAGGAGTACTCAAGTATACTGCATTTGCAAGCTGAATCCATCTATTCATGGCTGCCTAGAGAATAATGTCACTGTTCAACTACTATGCAAATAATTTTTATTTATATTTATTATTCATTTGCATTTGTTTACTGGGAAATTCTGATTGGGCTAAAAGGCCCATTTTCAGCGGAGGCCCAGGGAGAAAAGCTCCACAAATAATTCAAGATAAAGTTATAAAACTGATTAATACATTTAACAATATTTAGAAAGGATGATAATTGTTACTTGCAAAAGCTAAGACAAAAATTCCGTGATTGATTCAGGTGATGTTACAGGAAATAAATACACTGAACAATGATTTAAGTAAAAATAGATAACTGTTTTATACATAGGCAACATGGAATACTGTTTCATACATAGATAAGACAAGAAAACAAAAGTATGCATCAATAAAAAGTACAAGCATAAAAATGTGAAGGTTTGAGCAATATAGTTTTAGGGAATTAGTAGTAAGTTAGTAGTAGGAAGTGGTAACGTATACCACAATATAGTATATAGTGGAGAGTAACTTTGTAAGGAAGTTGAAACAGGAGAAGGGAGAGTGGGCTTATGTGGTGGATAGTAGACTTTGTAGGCAACAAGATTAGCCTGGTTTACAGCAGGAACAGAGCCAGGTGTTTAGGTGTTCCCCTGTGCAGTAGTTTGAATTTGGCAGAGTTGATACTGTTAAGTATGTTTTATGGAATTGTATTCCAGGTTTTAGTTACAGTGCTGGAGTATAAGGAATCCGGTAGCTATTATTGGACTTGGTGATTTTTAAAAGTAATCTGGTGGAGGATCTGAGAGTCCTACTGCTGCAGCAGGGCTGAAGTGACTTATTAATTGCAGGGCAGTAGTTGTCAGGGTGGTATAGGGTAGAATGGGTTAGTGTAAGGGGGGTGAGGGTTAGGAGGTTTGGCAGTTCAACCCAGTTTAGTTGACAGAGTGCTGTGCAGTGATGTCATCTTGATGGTTGGTTGGCTGCAGACCTGGCTACTTTATTGTAACAGGATTCAAGTTTATTTAAGTCACATTTTCTTAAGTTTGTGAATATGGGTGAGGCATATAGTGGTGTTGATAGTGTTTTTGAGAGATGGCATGCCTGTTAGAATCAGTTAGGAAGGGCTTTATTCTGTAGAGAGACCCTAGCTTGAAGTGAACCTTTTTAATGATTAAAGAAAGGTGTTTGTCAAATTTGAGATCTTTGTCAGTAGTGACAATGAGTGGGTGGCCATGGTGGTGCAGTGGTTAGCATTGCCACCTCACAGCAAGTGGTTCTCCAGTTCGATTCTTGGCTGGGGTGCCTTCTGTGTGCAGTCTACATGTCCCCCATGCGGTCACGTGGGTTTCCTCCAGGTGCTCCGGTTCCCTCCCACATCCCAAAGACATGCTGTAGGTGGATTGGACAGTGTAAACTGGCCATAGGTGTGTGTGTGCACAAGCATGTGCCTTCAGTGGAAAGTTGGGTGTCGGGCTGGTAACTCAACACCATAAAACTCCACTGCCATTTGTTCTGCGGACTGTTGTTCTGCTGTGGTGACCCCTCACTGGGAAAAGCTGAAAGAAGAAGTAGTCAGTAGTGACAATGAGTAGCTTGTTATGATTTACTGGTTCTATGATGGTTTTGTTTGAGGAGTAGATGGTGAAATGGGGAGGATGTCTTATTTTTTTGTTGCTAGAGAAGAACATAAGTTTTATTTTTTGGGAGTTGGGAAGTAAATATTTTTCTATGTCCAGTAAGGATTGTTGTGTTTTTTTTTTTTGTAGGAGTTCAGGAAAGGAGGGAGCTGAGCATATGAGGGTAGAATCATCAGTATATTGAACTATGGTTGTTTGAGATTGTATCTGACCTCTCAACTCTCCATAATTTTCAGGGACATCCCTGCTTTGACTCAAATTTTAGTTCTGTCCCTCTTAACCCCTCCTAAAGCTAGTGACCTTTGGAGAAAAGGCGGTAAATTCCCCTTAATAAATTGTGACAATAATTAGAATTATGGATTTCCTTTAATTGGGAAAATGTATATTAATTCACATTCTCCTATTTTGTCATTACTAATTTTTTTTCTGGATTTATCCATTATTTTGTTAAGATTTGTTCCCAATTCATTGAGAGTTACGGATGGACTGTTTAGCATATTTACTTTGTTAAAAAGTAACACAAACATTATACTGTGCTGATTGGCAACTAGTTTTCTACAAGGTTGTTCCTCTGATGCTGAAATATTGATTCTGTAACTGCATATTTTGTACC
Source organism: Protopterus annectens (assembly GCF_019279795.1). Classification (NCBI taxonomy): domain Eukaryota; kingdom Metazoa; phylum Chordata; order Ceratodontiformes; family Protopteridae; genus Protopterus; species Protopterus annectens. The sequence continues at coordinate 1,627,203,227 of NC_056731.1, forward strand.
GCCCTAAAAAAGTGACCCTTTCCTTTGCATAGTATTGTGTCCCCGTGGCTTAAGTTACTGTACACAGGGAGAACAGAGGTTGCTATTCTACGTTCACTGAGTGTAAGGCTCGCTCACCTACCCCAAAGTAAATTAAATTGTTTAGATTAACTTAATCAACCCTTTGAAACAAGGCAAATGGGCTTCTATTTTCTGAGGCAAGACTTTTATTGTAAAATATGTCTGAAAGAGAAACAGATAAAGCAGGTTTATTAAAGGAAAATTCCACCTTCACTTGCAGTTTAACTAAACAAGGTATCTTTTCTTCTTCTGCATTTAAATAATTGAAGGAAAGAACTGGAGTGGCTTTCTTGGGGAGTGACCTACCCATGGGTGTGCCTCAAACAGGGGTGTTTCATGAGTATGGTGTGGGTGGAGCTTAAGGGGCGCCAAAGCACTACTTTGCCTAGGGCGAAATTTCAGCTAAGGCCGGCCCTGTTTGTCTTTGTCATGAATTCTTGAGCAAAAAAGTTGAGGTACACATGGAAGTACTTTTCGGGATTTTGCATAATGTCACTTTTCAGTTTTTCCTTAACTGCACATTCCCAGGGTATTAACTAGGCATGATGGACCAGAATTCCTTACAGACAGTGCTACCTTGATGCTGTTTGTTATTTATTTTAAGCAGGTATATGCAGTCGACAACGTAAATACTTTTCAAACAAGATAGTTACAGCCAAGGTCTTAAAAGTCAAAATATTGCCTATAACCATATCAACAAAAGCAGCAACAATATACAAACTACAAATGGTATAAAAGAGCCAGTAAGATAGTACAAAGATGGTTATGAGTACGAGACACCCAGAGAATGACAAGGGATGGAGTGAAAAAGGAGAGGGGAGTATTAGGCAAAATGGAAATGAGCAAGTATAAAAGGTAAGGGAAGTGAAGGTGAGATGGCCACAACAGAATACGTGAAACATAATAAAAAAGTTAGAGAGGGACCGAAAGCTAGGGTAAGAGAAAGGGGTACGATGGAGTTTAGGGATTCTTAGCTGTACAATGACTAATGGATTTAGGTAGAAACAGGAAATTAAGTAAACAGGGAAGTTAAGTAATGCTATATGGCCTATTACAAGTGGGTAAAGAAGTGAGGAGCTGTTAGCACAGATTGAGCTGACTGCATTTGCCTGTACTAAGTAACCTAATGATTTTGCACCATGAATGCTTGAGGGTTTTAGGATGAAAGGGCTGCTGGAATAGAAAATAGTTCATTTTACTGTTGAGCACCATGTACTTTATTTAGTAATTCCTTATACTAGGTAAAGGATAAAGGAAGTGTTGTGGCTTCTGTTAATGATGGAAAGGAAATATGATTAAAGTAATCAATGATGAAATGTTAGAATTGTGACAAATTATAAAGACATAAATAATTTATCATTCTATAACAGGATGCGATGATGTGTTTTGTATTCTGTGCTCACAGACCAGCAAGAGAAAATAAGGAGGTAATCATTAAATATTTCAGTGTAGTCAATCTATTTCAGGCATTCTGGATGTCTAATGGAGGGAATGTATCTATCTGCTAGAAAAGGGTAGACTTAAAGGAATCAGTAACTTGAAAGCTATTTGTATGGACTCCTGGCATTCCTTTACAGAGTTCCACATGAGAGACCTTTGTGGTGTTTCTCATTAGAGTGACTTTGTGGGATGGACTGGGCATTTACATGTTGCTCATTTGACCAGCCCTACTTAACAAAACTACCAGGTGTACCTTAAATTGAGAAGACCCAGGAAGGGATGTGCTGGTGATAGGGCACTCTAAGTAAGACGTTAAACTAAACATAATGCCACACACACATATTAGTGTGGCATAGTAAGATCTGCTAATTATACTGGTTAGTTCCTCATGTAGTCAACTTACTAACTTCCATACACTTGTATTCATTAAATATAGAAGTCAGTACTGACTGATTAATTTAGAACCTTTGAATGTTAAAACATAGCTATACACTGTGTAATATAAATCTAACCCAAACAAGGGTATCACAAGGGAGCATGGCTATGTGTGGACATTTAGACCAAAAGCATAACTCTTAGAGATGCAGCAACAAGATTGCTGTTGCACTAATCAGACTCTGTTGCAGTTTGTGTCATATTAACTGGACATCTTAGCAGGACTCAAGCATATGTTTATAAATGGGGTCTATATAAGAATCTCGAAGGTTTAATGCTTCAAATAACTAAATATCAAACTTTAGTGATCGAAACATTAAACCATCGAAATTCTAGTAGACCCTGTAAAAAAAACAAACAAGTAAAGGGTGTTTAGGCAAGGGGGCAAGCCCCCTGCACCCTCACACCCCGCCACTTAAATATACCAACTCCGAGATTGCACTTTAACGGAGTATGGTGTGGAAAGGGAAGATTTCCCTTTCCTACACTGTAACACGATCTCGGAGTTGGTATATTTAAGTAGCAGGGATGTGGGGGGTGCCTGGGAGCTTGCCCCCCTGCCTACACCCGTTAGTTTTTTTTTTGGTCCTAAAATATTTTTATAGGTGTTCGATCGTTTAATAGTTTGATGCATACAGTTTGATGTTTATGCATTTGAACTATTAAACTTTCGCAATTATAATATAGACCCTTATAAATGGTCTGTCATTATTTGTATCACCAGCTTGTATCATTGTGGAAGAGATTGCTGTACTTTGGGTGAATTGGTATTGTTTGCAATTTGGTTAACAACCTATAGCACTTAAAGCTGATGCTGGCGCCTGCGAGGATTTCTCTACAATGTTAATGCTTCTCCACAAAGTTGCTCTATTATTTTGCCTCTTAGTTCCTTAAAGCAATTATTCTTAAAGTAGAACTCCAACAAAACATCAAGTTTTTCTTTACAAAAAGGGGTTTTCCTTCCTTGTAATCCAACACTAAACCACTTCACATATAGACAAATCATCATTTAATAATTATGTTTTCTTTTCTTTCCTGCATTTGTCTCATCTGTTACATCATAAAGGCTAGTAAGTGTGGCAGAGTGATTAGGCTAGGTCACTTATCCTAACTACAGAGCCATTAAGAAAACAATGCCTCTTAAACAATGACGTTTAAATGGAACTTATCACATACAGATTGGCAACATCTCACCTCTGGTAATAGTGTAACCTGGAGTCTGAACAAAAGCAGGGATTTCAACCTTAGTTTTCAGATGCAAATGTCTTTCCCTTTAATAAAATTCAGTGCCATAAAGAAAGAAAGCAAATATGTTCATCTAACTCCTTACTTTCTGTCAGTATTTGATTTTGCATTTTTTTTCTACGCTGTAATTTCTGTAAAAGTGTACGTTTCTTCTGGTGTTTTAACAGTATTGTATACATTGTTTTGTTGAGACAAGTCAGTGAGCTGGGGAAAGAAGATTAAAGACTTTAATCCTAGCTGTAGTATTTAAAACTGAATGCATCACAAACTGTCTCAGCCCAAGTAACACCTATTAATCACACGAGTCAGATTTCTGACATTTGAACACTGAATTACAGTCGTTACTTTGAAAAGAACAATTGACTTTACAACATTTTCAAGCCTTTCGTTCAACCATTCCTTAAACTGCTGTAGCAGAAATGGCCACTAATGAAAATCAAATTAATTAAAAATGCAGATTGATACTGACAGTGAAAAGAAATGGCAGTCACAGCAATGTTGTAAACTGATGAGAGAAAAAAAAAACAGTATAAATGATCCCCTCATCAAAAGGATTTCTTTCTGTCCCTCTAACATGACATCAGGAAGGCAGAGGCAGATAAGAGGCAAATCAAACACAAATAAAAACAAAAAGCCACTTGCTATACTGAGAATGAAAGGAATAAATGTGAGCAATTTTAAGCATAACACAAATGTATTTACACGTTTTTCGTCCAAATAACCTCACCAGAAAAAAATTACAATCAAATGCAAAACGTTTTATATAAAAAAACATAAGATAATAGAATAATTGAATCATAATTCAAATTTTTAAAGGCACACACTGTTAAAAACATAGAAAAAATAGAGGGAAAAAAATCATTGTCCCTACTACAACATTAAGCTTTCTTTCTCTCCTTAAGAAAGTACTATATTTTTTCTGTGTTTTTAACAGCGTATGCCTTTAAAACTTTGAATTCTGATTCAGTTATTCTATTATCTTATTATATGTTTTTATATAAAAAGATTTGCATTTGATTGTAACTTTTTTTCTGATGAAGTCCTTTGGATGAAAAGCAGATAAATACATTTGTGTTAGACTTAAAACTGCTCACATTCATTCCTTCCAGTCTCAGTACAGCAAGTAACTTTTTACTTTTATTAGGAAGGTGAAACCGCTGGCTGTAAAACATAATAATGCTAGACATGGCAGCCTCCTTCGGATCATTTTGGGGTATAACAAATTAGAAAATAATATTAACTATTTACTTTGATACAAAGGCATTAACAATACAGAAAAGTTCAAGATTAGCTGAATGTTTTGTCAGTTTTTGGGTGTGGTTCTCAAGGCAACTTCTGCCAAAGGTAGTCATGCTTCTTTTTGTCATTTTAATGGCTAGAAATCGTAAGTAATATTACAGTATATTTTGCAATGTAATCTCTCGCTTTGCTGTATATAAGTTTATATCTATTTCTAATGAATGTTCAGCATTATATGTACCCATGCAAGTTATGTACATGTTGTTTCTAAATGATTATGTAAGCTATTGTAAATTTATTTCTCTCATGTATGTACACTTACCTATATTTTGTATTCCTTCTGATATCATGTAATTGTATTTTATGTATATGTCAAAACTGGTGTTAAATGTGGAGCTTTTCTCTCCAAGCTTCTGCTGAAAAAGGGTTTTATCCCACTTGGACCTTCCCAGTAAACAAAGATAAATAAATACTGCACAGAAAGTATCCAATTAGAAAATCATAGGCACAAAAGGTGCCTTTGGTGACCAGATTTTATGAGTCCTTTCTGAGTGGAAGTATTAATGACAGCTAAGTAACACATGATTTATTCATCTCTCATCAGTATAGGTTTCCACTGGGCTGATCATGTCTCATAAAGCTCTAGTAAAATAAAAGATTCTTGGAGACCATTGTCACTGTCATTTTATATTTATTGGGAAGGGAGAAGATGGTACATTATGGCATCATCCCTCTGGTCTTTCAGAAGCTGTTCAATGATTTTATCAGAATTTATCACATAAAGTACATGTTGGCATTGGGCTTCTTAGCCATTTGTGTATGATAAACTGAAAGGCCCTAGCCTGAGAATTATGTTCTAATGCATGGGTCTCTTTGAAAGTCCCTTTGGTTGTAAACAATATTCCATTAGTTTCAGACTTCAGCTTCCTTTTCTTCACTACTTTTACTCCTGACAACACATCTACTATTTCCAAACAACTTTCCTATTCTTGTATGATGCCAATGCATTTTAAATTAAATTAGTGCAAGAGGTTTTTGAAATAACACACAATTAAATGCTGGAGTGGGAGAATGACCCATAGACTCTTACAATGTGACAGCTTTTGCAAGTACTGAAATCTGGGCCATTCTTATAATATTAAAAACTGTTGCCTCAAAGTTGTTAACCAGAAAAGACATCCAGTTAATTAAAAACAAAATGCTTCAATTTACCCGTCAGTGTTTTTCTGCTACAAAAGCATTGAACAAAACCTGTATGACAAGGGATGTTTTTAGTTATACTGCAGCTGAAGTACTTAATAAATTACGGAGAACACCAAGGAAGAAAGAAATGGGACCTCTCTAGAAGTTGCATGAACAGGCTATTAAAATGGTCAGATTTATTTGTGACCAACCCTGTAGTCATAGGTAAGTACTAGGCTATCAGCCCTAGGGCATATACAAGCCTAGTCAAATGAGTTCCCTGGCTTTTGCCACCCAAGAAAATTATTTTCCTGTGCCCCTGTTGAGCAGAGTCACAGCAGTAATTCCCAGAGTGAATTTCCTATTACCCATCCAATTGTCAAGATTTCTCTTAAAGAGGGCTAATGAGGAGCTTTGCTTGACATGAATGGGCAGCCTATTCCAGAGCAGGGAAAGTATCTTGGACAGGAATCTATCCCTTCAGCATGTTTTGTTTATTGTGGTGACAAGGTTTAGATCCCTGGAGCATGTGGCTCGGAGAGATTGAGATTTCTTTAAGTGTAGCATGTCCATCAGGTCTGGGTTAGACATGGCTTTGTACTTTAGGCAGAGTTCACCTCAGAGTAGGCGATATGTGATGGAGTAGAGCTGGAGTTTTTTTGAGACAGTCGGCGTATGGCATCTGTTTGAGGCTGGTAATCCTCTTAGTGAGGTATTTCTGTGGCATTTCCAGCTGTTGCAGATGCCTTGTGAGGTACATGCCAAATGGGTTGTTGTACTCTATGATGGGTCTAATAAGGGATGAGTAGAGAGGAATGATGACCTCTCTTTTTCTGGAGGAAAACCCCTTTGTGATGAGGTGTGCCATGTAGAAGGATTTCCTGACTACAGTGGTGACGTGATTATCAAAGGAGAGACTACTATCCACCTGTGTCCCAAGGTCTCATCACACTTTTGGTGTTTAATAGGCTACCACCTATGTGGTAGTTCATGGGTATGGTATTTTTCCCAAAGGGGATGACAATTTACTTCTTGGCATTGAGCTTTAGGCCATGACTGACACCAAGCATCAGTCTCAGTGAGGCCTCTTTGTAGAATGTCCACATCCTTAGGTGAATCGATTATGGCTCCTAGTTTGCAGTCATCTACAAATTTTGTTAGCCAGAGACCAATTGTATTTGCCTGGACTTCAGAGAAGTAGATACTGACCAGGAGAGGACCCAGGACCGAACCCTGTGGTACTCCACTTGTCACTGGTCTGGTTGGATTTGGCGTCAGCTACTTTCACTGTGCGGGTTCTGTCAGTGAGTCAGTTGGCCACCCATCTTGTGACATAGGGATTTATGCCTAGTCCAGTGAGTTTATCTATAATACCAGAGTGGGGGATGGTGTCAAAAGCCTTGGGGAGGTCAAGATAGGCAGTGTGCACTACCTTACCCTCATCTACGGCTCTAGTGACTGCTTCAAAGAAGTCAATTAGGTTTAGGAAGCATGATCTGCCCTTTACAAACCTAAACTGGGTGGAGTACAGAGTTTGGAGGTTACCTATGTCTTTGTTTATAAGCTCTAGGATGATGCGTTCCATGGCCTTGCAGACCAGGCTTGTCAGGCTAATGGGGCGGTAGTTCCCAGGGTCTGTGGTGGCCCCCCCCTTTGTGGAGTGGGGTAACTGTCACTGTATGTCACTCCTTAGGCACAAAGCCTGAAGTGAGGCTATGGTTGAACATGGTACTCAGGTGGGGTGCCAGTTCGTTCTGTAGTTCGTGCAGAACGCATCCTGGGATGTTGTCCGATCCCATAGATGCTGTGTTCTTGGCTTTGGAGAGTACGGTCTTCACCTGTGCAGATGTGATTTCAGGGGGTTTGCAATAATCTAGTATGGGGATGGGCCCTTTGAGGGGGTGAGGCGGGGTGAAGTTAGCACTGAACCTGTCTGCCAGGATGTTGGCAATATCAGTTGGTTTGGTAAATGTAGTGCCATTGTGCTGTAGTTCATAACAGATCTGAGTTTTGCCATTGAGATTCTTGACATAGCTGTAGAAGGCTTTGTGGTTGTCTTTAGAATCCAAGGTGATTTTATTTTTGTAACTAGCTTTGGAGGATTTTATGAGGGATCTCAGCTTCTTGCTGAGGCTGACCAGGGAGTTCCTGCAGTCATAGGTTCATAGGTAGGTACTAGGCTATCGGCCCTAGGGCCTATACAAGCCTAGCCAAAAAGGTACCCTGGCCTTAGCCACCCAAGAAAATTATTTTCCTGTGCCCCTGTCAAGCAGGGCCACAAAGGTGATCCCTGGGGTGAATTTCTTATTTCCCATCCAGTCATCAAGATTTTTCTTAAAGAGTGCTAATGAGGAGCTTTGTTTGATATAGATAGGTAGTTTGTTCCAGAGTATGGGAAGTCTCTGGGACAGGAATCTATCCCTCTAGCATGTTCTGTTTATTGTGGTGACAAGGTTTAGGTCCCTAGAGCATGTAGCTCGGAGGAATTGGGATTTCTTTACGTGGAGCACGTTGAACAGCTCTGGGTTTGACAGAGCTTTGTATGTTAGGCAGAGATCGCCTCTGAGTAGGTGATATGCGATGGAGTAAAGCTGTAGTTTTTTGAGACGGTCTGCGTAGGGCATCTGTTTGAGGCTGGTAATCCTCTTTGTGAGGTATTTCTGTGGCCTTTCCAGTTGTTGTAGATGTCTTGTGAGGTACATACCAAAAGGGGCATTGTACTATACAATAGTTCTAATGAGTGAAGAGTAGAGGGGAACAATGACCTCTTTTTTCCTGGATGAGAAACCTTTTGTGATGAGGTGTGCCACGTAGAAGGATTTCCTGACTACTGTTGCAATGTGATTATCAAAGGAGAGACTACTGTCCACCTGTGTCCCAAGGTCTCTTATCACACTTTTGGTGTTAAGTAGACTACCACCTATGTGGTAGCTCTTGGGTACAGAGTTTTTACCAAAGGGGATGACAATGCCCATTTTTGGCATTGAGCTTGAGGCCATGGCTTTGACACCAGGCATCTATCTCAGTGAGGCCCTTTTGTAGGATGTCCACATCATTTGGAGTTTCAGTTATGGCTCCTAGTTTGCAGTCATCTGCGAAATTCATTAACCAAATATCTTCTGTGTTAGCCTGTACTTCAAAAAAGTAGATACCAAACAGGAGAGGACTCAGGACTGAACCCTGTGGTACTCCACTTGTCACTGGTCTGAAGTCGGATTTGGAGTCTGCTACTTTCACAGTGTGGGTTCTGTCATGAGCCAGTTGGCAACCCATCTTGTGACATAGGGATTTAAACCTAGTTTAGTGAGATTATCTATAATTCCAGAGTGGGGGATGGTGTCAAAAGCCTTGGCGAGATCTAGATAGACTGTGTGAACCACCTTACCCTCGTCTACAGCTTTGGTGACTGCTTCAAAGAAGTCAATCAGGTTTAGGAGACATGATCTGCCTTTTACAAACCCGAACTGGGTGGGATCCAGAGTTTGGAGATTACCAGTGTCTTTGTTTATAAGTTCCATGATGATGCATTCCATGGCCTTGCAGACCAGGTTCATTAAGCTAATGGGGCCGTAGTTCCCGGGGTCCATGGTGGCTCTCGCTTTGTGGTGCCGGATAACCATCGCTGTGCACCATTCAGTGGGCACAAAGTCTGAGGTGAGGCTATGATTGAACATGGTGCTTAGGTGGCGTGCCAGGTCATTCTGTAGTTCATGTTGAATGCAGCCTGGGATGTTGTCAGGTCCCATGGATGCTGTGCTCTTGGCTTTGGAGAGTGTGTTTTTTACCTGTGCAGCCGTGATTACAGGAACTTTGCATTCTTCCGGTATAGAGATGGGCCCTTTAGGGGGTTGGGGGTAAAGTTAGCACTGAACCTATCTGCCAGGATGTTGGCAATATCAGTTGGTTCTGTATATTTAGTGCCATTGTGCTGCAACTCAGAGTAGATCTCAGTGTTGCCATTGAGATTCTTGACATAGCTATAGAGTGCTTTGTGGTTGTCTTTAGAATCAGTGACAATTTTGTTTTCATAACTAGCTTTGGAGGCTGACCAGGGAGTTCTTCTAGTCATGGGATTTTACTCTTTTTTGCAACAGTTTTTTTTCTCCTGTTGTAGAGTTTGTTTATGGCAGGGACCACCAGATTGGCTTCCTGTTTTTGGAGGATAGCATCTTGGTTCTGTTAGGGATAGCACGATCAATGCACTTGTGTAAGTGCTTATAAAGTGCATTTGTTTAGGATTCAGCAGTCGTACCTCTTTTGTCCGTCTGCATGGGTGTTGTGAAGTTTGCCACTTCTGTCTTAAGAAGCGTGAAGTTGGCTTTGGATACATTTTTTACAGTGGTTTCCCTAGTGGGAGGTGGGGGCGGGATGTGGATGTCTAGGCTGATTAGCTTTGGTCGGATCTGACCAATGAGTAACTGACCTCTGGTGTGGAACACTGGTCACTCATGTTGCTAATGACCAGGTCTAGGATATTGCTGCCCCTGGTGGGGGTGTGGATAAGTTGATCCAAGGCGTTGGAATTTATGAATTTCAGAAAACGAGCAAAATAATTGGTACATGAGTAGTTTTCCCAGTTAATGGTGGGGTAGTTGAACTCGCCCATTATTAGGGTGTTGGGTTGTACCCTAATATTTTCCAGTGTATCAAGAAATGAGGAGTAGGAATCCTGGGGCATGGTGGGGGATCTGTAGCAAGTTACAATTTGGATTGCAGTCTTGTCCAGAGTTAGTTGCACTTGGATAATCTCGGATGCATTAGGCTGAGCAACTAGCCTGGAGGTGTGGATATCCTTAATGAATATGGACATGCCTCATCCTTTAGTGTTTCAGTCAAGGTTAGGTGCCGAAAGGTGTGGTATGAATTATAGCCTGGTAATGCAGGGGTGCTCTCTGGAGCCTTAAACCATAGATCAGAGAGCTCCTCCATGTCTCTCTTCATGTAGTCTAGGGAGGTACGTCTTAGGTCATTCACACCAACATGGACAATGACAGAGTCATATTTGCACTTGTTGTGGAGTGTCCTGAGTGCATGCATTATGTGGCAGATCTTGGCACCTGGCAGGCAGCTGACAGTAACTTTTTCCTTGTTTAGCCTGGTGAGTGGAACATCAGTGTGCCTGACTATAGAGTCACCTATGACTAGAGTGGGATTTTACTCTTGGGATTTTACTCTCTTCTGCAACAGTTTCTTCCTTCTGTTGTAGAGCTTGTTTATGGCAGGGGACCACTAGATTGGCTTCCTTTTTCGGGAGGATAGTGTTTTGTTTCTGATGGGGATGGCACGGTCCATGCACTTGTGTATAGGCTTATACAGTGCATTTGTATATGATTCAGCAGTCGTGCCACTATTTTCCATCTGTGTGGGTGTAATGAAGTTTGCTGCTTCTGACTTTAAGAAGCATGAAGTTGGCTTTGGAGAAGTTTTTTACGGTGGTTTCCTTAATGGGGAGGGGGGGCGGGATATGGATGTCTAGGGTGATTAGCTTGTGGTTGGACCTGACCAGCAAGGAGTTGACCTCTGGTGTGGAGCATCTATTACCCATATTGGTAATGACCAGGTCCAGGATGTTGCTATCCCTGGTAGGGGTATGGAAAAGCTGGTCCAGGGCATTGGAATTGATGAATTCCAGGAAACGTTGTGCAAATGAGTTAGTACATGAGTAGTTTTCCCAGTTGATGGAGGGGTAGTTGAAATCTCCAAAAATTAGGGTATTGGGCTGTATCTTAATATTATCCAGTATATCAAGAAACATAGAGTGGGTATCCTGGGGCATGGTGGGGGTCTGTAACATAGTACAACCTGAATTGCAGTCTTGTCCAGTGTTAATTGTACTTGGATAATTTCAGAGGCATTATGTTGAGCAACTAGCCTGAATGTGTGGATATCCTTTATGAATATGGACACACCTCCTCCTTTACTATTTCAGTCCGGATTGGGTGGCCAAAAGGTGTGGTAAAAATTGTAGCCTGGTAATGCAGGGGTGTTCTCTGGAGCCTTAAACCAGGTCTCTGTCACTGCACAGATGTTGATGTTCTCCTTCTTAAGGAGAGCCTTGTGTGTGTGCATTTTAATAAATGTTAAGTTTTTGTTCTGTGCTTCTAGATAACAAGAAGGATAAGGAGTGATATGATTAAAACCTACAGATGCTTAGTAACCTACAGATACCAGGTGACTTCAATTACTCCTCCTACAACTAGGAAAGCTACTCATGCACCAATGCACTGGCCCAACACTTCCTGGAATTCATCATTTCCAATGCCCTGGACCAGCTCATTCTTACCACCACTAGAGGAAGCAACATTCTTGACCTGGTTATTACTAACATGAGCAACTGTTGCTCTACACCAATAGTCAGTTCCTCCCTGGTTAGATCCAACCACAGACTAATCACCATGGAAATCCACATCTCACCCACACCCCCCGCAAAGGTATCCACCATGAAAAACTTCTCTAAAGCTGACTTTGGACTCCTAAAAACAGAGGTGGCTAACTTCATGGCACCCATGCCAATGGAAAATAGATGCATGACTGCCGAATCATACACCAATGCACTGTACGAACACGTACATAAATGCATGGAACTAGCTATACCCAACAGAACCAAGACGCTCTCCTCCAAAAAAAGGAATCCAATCTGGTTGTCCCCTGCTGTTAATAAACTCTACAACAGAAGGAAGAAACTGTTGCAGAAAAAGGTGAAGTCCCAAGACTGGAAAAATTCCCTTATTAGCCTCAACTAAAAGTTGAGATCCCTCATCAAAACCTCCAAAGCTAGCTATGAAGGTAGAATTGCGGCAGAGACTAAAACCATCCAGAAAGCCTTCTATAGTTATATCAAGAATCTCCACGGCAATACCCATGTTTGCTCTGAGTTCTGCACAATAGTACCACCTATACTGAGCCAACAGATATTGCCAACATATTGGCCAACATAGTCAGTGCCAACTTTACCCACCCCCCAAAGGACCACTCTCAATACCGGAACAATGGCAGGCACCCAGCATTACTGCAGCACAGGTTAAAGCTGCATTGTCCAAGGCCAAGAATACAGCTTCCATGGGACCCAACAGTATTCCTGGCTGTGATCTACATGAATTAGAAAGTGAACTGGCACCACATCTGTGTGCCATATTTGCTCACAGCTTCACCTCAGGCTTTGTCCCTACTGAATGGCACACTGCTACAGTCATCCCTGTCCATAAAAGAGGAGCGACTACAGACCCTGGAAATTATCACCCCATTAGCCTGACGAGTCTGATATGTAAGGCTATGGAGCGCATTATCATGGACCTAATTACCAAGGATAAAGGGAATCTCCAAATTCTAGATCCCACGCAATTTAATTTTTTGAAAAATAGATCATGCCTGCTCATTCTGGTTGACTTCTTTGAGTCAGTCACCAGAGATGTGGATGAAGGTAAGGCCGTTCATACAGCCTACCTTGATCTGGCCAAGGCCTTTGATACCATTCCTCACTCAGGAATTCTTGATAAACTCACCAAACTAGGCATCAACCCCTATATCGTTAGGTGGGTTGCAAGATGGCTCACAGATAGAACCCACAGTGTGAAAGTAGTGGACTCAAAGTCAGACTGACGACCAGTCATGAGTGGAGTCCCACAGGGATTGGTCCGGGGTCCTTTCCTGTTTGGCATCAACTTCTCAGAAGTCCAGCTGAACACAGAGCAACTCTGGCTGACCAAGTTCATAGAAGACTGCAAGCTGGGAGCCATTATTAACTCCCCAAGTGATGCAGACATCCTACAGAAAGGCCTCACCGAGACCAATGACTGGTGTCAAAACCATGGCCTTAAGCTTAATGCCAAAAAACGCGTCGCCATCTCCTTTGGGCAAAACTCAGTTCCCACTAATTACCACATCGATGGGAGCCCACTGAACACTGAAGGCATTATAAGAAAGGACACAGGTTGACAGTAACCTCTCCTTCAACCACCACATTGCCACTGTGGTCAGAAAGTCCTTCTATGTGGCACATCTCATTACCAAGGGTTTTGCATCTAGGAAGAAAGAGGTCATCATTTCTCTATACTCTTCTCTCATTAGACCAGTCAAAGAGTATAATTTGGCATGTACCTCACTAGACACTTGCAACAGCAGGAGAGTCGACAAAAGTACCTCACAAAGAGGATCCGGGGCCTTAAACACATGTCCTATATGGACAGACTTGAAAACCTCCAGCTACTCTGTCTCATATCATCTACCAAGAGGCAATCTCTGCTTGACTTACAAAGCCATGTCTGACCCAGGTCTGTTAGAAATGCTACATCTAAAGAAATCCCAATCCCTCCGCACCACATGCTCCAGAGACCTCAACCTCATTACCACAATCAACAGAACATGCTGGAGGGAAAGATTCATAACCCAGAGACTGCCCATGCTATGGAACAGACTTCCCGTATATGTCAAGCAGAACACCTCACTGGCCCTCTTCAAGAGAAATCTTGATGAGTGGATGGGAAATAGAAAATTCACCCCAGGGATCACTCCAGTGGCTCTACTTGATAGAGGCACTGGGAACTAATGTCAGGAGGCACAATGCTAGGGCATTCTATGGGCTAGGCTTGTAAAGGCTCCAGGGCCATTAGCCTAGTACACACCTATGAACCTATGTGTGCAAACTCTGCATCACCTGGAAAATAAAGCACTAGCTTATTCTAGAAGAACCAAAGCACAACTACTATTCAGTGTCATCCCATATAGGTGAGAGTGAGGTGCTACAGCAGTCAAAGATGAAATAAAAACTTCCAACAGAGTGTTTCCAATCCCTCAAACTGTCTCTCATGTGAGACTGTCTAGACTACCGGTACTGTTGATGCCAAGAGATAGCTGCATTTTGACCAAAAAATTGTTTATGATAGCCCACAAACCACATATTTGCAGAGTAGAATAGAAATTGATAGCAAAAAGGTATTGTCGTCATGTTCTCCACCTTACTGTTATTCTGCAGGTATTAAGCATGATTATGTGCATAAAATCATGTAAATAGCCCGCAAACCACATATTCGCAGAGTAGAATGGAAATGGATAGCAAAAAGGTATTGTCGTCATGTTCTCCACCTTACTGTTATTCTGCAGGTATTAAGCATGATTATGTGCATAAAATCATGTAAATAGAAATATTGATGATAGTGATGATGACGATGATGATGATATAAGCTGCATGCTTACTTATGAAGCTGGAAGAGCATAACACCATAGTTTCTTGTCAATACTAATAACAATGATGGCTTGTTGCAGAGGAGAGTAGATGAGAGGAGAGAAATTGATGACATGATATTTATTCATTTTTTTAATGTTTACAGATTTGGTCCCAGATATGCCATGTCCTCCATCCATCCGTAAATGTCCACACCTTGGCATAAAAAGACCCCCCCAAAAAAGGGGGATGGAAGGAAGGAGCAACTACTGCAGCAGTGATGATTCAAACATCTACTGTTATGCTAAATTTACTTACACAGCTGTATTATGTTCATCATATTAATCACTGCTACAGTAGCTTAAGCTGTATGATATATTAGAATAGCTTAGAACTAGGAGGTGGAAGGGAAAGGGTCCAGGGGAGCCCCTGGAGAATGATCCCAGCAAAGCCTGATTTAGACCTGGAGAAAGCAACATTTTGTAGTGCTTTATAAAAGAATGTACAGAAGACCAAGTTGTTGCTTCTAGAATATTTCAGTCCAACCCTTTCAAAAAAACATAGATGAAGCCAAGGCCCTGGTAGAGTGGTAACTGATCCTGCCTGAAACAGTTTTGTTGTGGTGGGAATAAAAAAAAACAAAAAAAAACACTGCAGCTTTGTTAGCTCGTCAGGAAGAAATACTTATTCCTGCTTCTTTTGCATACACCCCCCCCCACACACACACAAAATCACTTTTAAGAAGATGTTTTTATGCAGATACAACTACTTATACCAGAAGGAAATTACTGAAAATTAAATGGACTACTAGAATGAGCTTCTGGCTTGAATCTCT
Source organism: Protopterus annectens (assembly GCF_019279795.1). Classification (NCBI taxonomy): domain Eukaryota; kingdom Metazoa; phylum Chordata; order Ceratodontiformes; family Protopteridae; genus Protopterus; species Protopterus annectens. Next base: position 1,627,218,823 of record NC_056731.1, read on the forward strand.
GTTGTCTGAGGGGGACCTCTTCACTTGCAGAAATCCTGGATCTCTGCATTTTAAACAGGAATGCCATTAGAGCTCTGAAACTTCGCAGTGATGGTTTTAGAATGCCCCAAATCAGTAACAAAGGAAAAAGATGTGAAAGAACTAGAAAGAGAGGCTGCAAAGGCAGAGCTGCCTCTAAACTGAAGACAATCCCCCACAGGCCTGCATTACCTTCAGCATTACTTGCAAATGTCTGCTTACTGGATAATAAGATGGACTATCTGAGAATGGAGATGACAACAAATAAGGTGAGGGACACTTGTTTTTTCATTTTCTCTGAAACTTGGGTGCATGATAACATTAGTGACAATACTGTGAACCTAGATGGGCTAACTCTCTTCAGAGCAGACAGATGTAAAGCACAGAGTGGTAAAGCTAAAGGTGGTGGTGTATGCATCTATGTTAATAACAGATGGTGCAAAGACTGTAAGCTGGTTCAATCGTACTGCTCCAAAGATGTGGAAATACTGACATTAAAATGCAGACCTTTCCATGTACCAAGCAAAATCAGTGGAATATATGTCACAGCCAGGGTTACCAGATTTCCGACCAGCCAGGTAGGGACAAAAAAAAAAGGAAAAGGTCTCTCACGGCAAGTGAAGACCAAAAAAAAAAAAAAAAAAAAAAGGTCTTTAATGCGGAACAGAGTTCCACATCAGTAGCTCTGCACTAAGCAAGGAGCTTCTCATGTTTAATGCATTGCAGTTCTGCATTCAACACAAGTAGCTCCGTGTTTAGCGATTTTTGATTGGCCCGTATATCAGCATACGGGCCAATCAAAAATTGATAAACACGGAGCTTCTTGTGTGTAATGCGGAACACAAGAAGCTCCGTGTTTAGCAATTTTTCATTGGCCCGGATGCCAGGTATATGGCCCAATCAAAAAAAAAAAACAAACAAACAAAGCGGAGGCTGGCCGGGATTTAAACCGGCAGGGCGGGACTCGGGATCAGGCTGCTGATCTCGGGACAGTCCCGCCCAAATAGGGACATCTGGCAACCTTGGTCACAGCAGTGTAATCCCCCCAGTGCTAACACCACTGAAGCTCAAAATAAACTCCATAATATTATATGTGAGCTACAAAGCAGAAACACAGAATTTGCACATGTGATAGAGGGTGATTTCAACAGAACTGAGCTTAAGGAGGTACTACCCCATTTTTATCAGTATGTGGATTTTCGCACCAGAGGGGAGAATACCTTAGACAATGCTTACAGCAATATTAAAGGAGCCTTTAAAGCTTTGAAGTATCCCAACATAGGCAGCTCTGATCACACTGACATCCTGCTTCTGTCTCTCTATAAGATGGCTTTGATCAGAGAAAAATCGACAACTAAATAGATCAGAGTCTGGCAGAAGGGTTCCATGGTCTGCTTCAGGACTGTTTCAATACCACCTACTGGGAGGTCTTTAAAGAAGCAGCTATGCACAACCTCCAGTTAGACATAGACAGCTATACTGAATCAGTTCTTGCCTACATAAATAAATGCATGGAGGATGTAATCAGCAAGGACGCCATTACTATAAGAGCTAATCAAAAGCCCTGGCTCACCAGGAATGTCAACGAGCTACTGAGGGAAAGAAACACAGCCTTTAAGTCAAATGGCAAAGAAAGGTTAAAGGTGGCCAGGTCAACTCTGACAAAGGGCATCAAAGAGGGAAAGATGGAATATGGGAGGAAAATTCAGATCTGCTTCCAAGACATGAGGGATACGAGAAGCCTATGACAGGGGATACAGCAGCTCATGGACTATAAGACCAAACCATCCAAATGTGATGACAGCTTGGAATTCCTAAATGAACTGAACTCCTTCTTTGGCAGATTTGAGGAGAAGAACACCACCGTACCTTCTCAAACAAACACTGACAAAGAGAAGATAGTGCTCACCTTAAACTCTGAGGAGGTGAAACTTCAGCTTAAGAAGGTGAATCCTAGGAAGGCTGCTGGACCAGATAACATACCTGGCAAGGTGCTGAATGGGAGTGTTGATCAGTTATGTCTGGTACTGACAAACATCTTTAACTCATCCCTTGCTATGGAGAAAGTTCTCTCACATTTCAAGGAAACAAGTATTGTACTGCTTTTGAAGATACCTAACCCTACCTGCCTCAATGACTTCAGAACGGTGACCTCAACCTCAAACTTCATGAAGTGCTTTGGGAGGATTGTGAAGAAACATCCATCTGTCGGTCTGCTGAAGTCCTTCAATCTGCTTCAATTTGCATACCAGGCAAATAAATCGGCTGCTGATGTGATATCAGTTGCACTACACCTTGCACTAAAACACCTAGAAAGGAGGAACAACTATGTAAGGCTGCTGTACATCGACTTCAGTTCTGCATTCAACACTGTGATACTGATGCAACTAGTGGGTAAGCTCGTGAAACTTGGGATAAACAAGCATTTATGTAACTGGAATCTTAACTGTCTAATTGGTAGACCCCAATGGACATGCTCTGGAAACACCTCTCAACACATAGTCCTGAATACTGGTGTTCCCCAGGGTCGTGTGCTTAGCCCCTTGCTCTTCACCATACTCACCCATGACTATACTGATAAACATAACTCAAACCATGTTATAAAATTCACTGATGATAGCACAGTTGTAGGTCTCATTAGTGGTGGGGATGAACATAATTACAAGGATGATGTGAACACTTTGATTGCCTGGTGTGACAGGAACAATCTGGACCTGAATGTTAATAAGACCAAAGAAATGATTATGGACTTCAGGAGAAAGGCAACAGTTTACCAACCACTCACTATCAAAGGGGAGGCAGTGGAGAAAATGAAAACAATCAAGTTCCTGGGCCTTCACATCTCGGATGACCTCTCCCACATTGCTAATACCAACCATATAGTCAAGAAGGCTCAACAGAGGCTTCACCTCCTGAGAAAGCTCAAAAAGGCCAAGCTCCCACTGTCTGCTCTTACCACTTTTTGCAGGGGAGCTATCAAGAGCATCATCACTAGCAGCTTCATAGCATGGTTCAGAAACTGCACAGTTGCTGAGAAGAAGAAATTACAGTGGGTGGTGAGGGCAGCTGAGAAAATATTGGGCAGAAACCTCCCTTCTAGTCAGAAGCTTTTCTATACAAGAGCAAGAAAGAGAACATTCAAAATACTAGCTGATTCAACCCATCCAGCCCACAACTGGTTCTCACAACTTGCATCTGGAAGAAGGTACTGCAGAGTCCGCTGTAGGACTACAAGATTAAGGAACAGTTTGTATCCTACAGCTGTGATAATTATTAACCCGGACACCAACCATCATACCTGATACATCGAAGCCTCTTTTTTTTCATTTAATCCTGCTGCTCCGAGCTATTACTATTATGCAGTATGACTATACTGAGTCACGTCTAAGGATAGCAAGTGCAATACAGTCAGACCTCCCAACCATTCCGAATTACTCAGTTTTTACCAAGTTTTGGGGTCCAAATGAAGGGGTGCCATGATTCCTGAGTGGCACCCCTTCAGTTCCGATTTTTTTTGCTTTTTTTTTAAATTTTCGCGCTGTCGGAGCTGACGTCATCACATGCGCAATGACGTCAGCTCCGTCAGGCTACCAGCCAGTCGGAATTGAGCTCAAGGAGCTGACATCATCATTTCCAGCTGGCTGACTTGAATTGCAAGCTGGCGGGAATGGGGAACAGCAGAGGAACTTGTGTACAGGAAGCTGAAACTGCGGGAATGGGGAACAGAACAGCAGAGGAACTTGTGTGCAGGCCAGGAAGCTGAAATGGCAGAGTTTGCCGAGCCGGGAACTACTCAGGGCAGAGTTTGCGAGCAGAGCAGGGATTAATGGCGGCAATGACAGAGGAATGTGAACTACTCAGGGTAAGGAACCACTCGTTATTCAGGGTAAGGTGTGTGTGTGTGAAAATGCCCCCATATAATAAACTTGGTGGCTAGAGGTATTCAGGCTCAAACCCTGTACCTTTGGTACAGGGTAAAAAGAGCCTAATATCCCTAGCCACAACCATTTCTGAGTGAGTTGAGAACTATGATGAGAAGTGAGAACATTTTTTTTCTGCTAACATTTGAAAGTTATGCTCTGAGCTTTGTCCATATTTTTTTGTACTAAGAGTTGAGAGAGCTATGATGAGAAGTAAGAACATTTTTTTTTGTGCTAAGAGTTTAGAGCTATGATAAGAAGTGAGAACACAATTTGTATTCCCCCATTATTGTTTTTGTGCTAACAGTTCAGAGATATGGTGAGTGAGAAGTGAGAACTGAATTTGTATTCCCCCATTATTGGCTTTGTTGTTTGTCCATGTTTTTTGTGTTGAGGTTAAGAGCTATGTTGAGAAGTGAGAAATGAATTTACTAAATGATGGCTATTAAGTTTCAGTCTTCCTATTTTTCAGGCAGCTGCTGATTTGTCATAGTGGTATGTTGTTCTGACTGTAGTGCATAGATTCCTGGGTTCAAAACCTGTCAGTGAAATGCACGATGGTAACACAACATTTTATTCTAGCAACTTTACAAAATTATACAAGCAATGTTTAAAATGTGTCCCTGGGTTTTTGACCTTTTGTCCCCCTCCCCCCCAAAAAAATGAAATTGAAAATAAGTGCGAGACGCTGTGCAAGATGCCTATGGCTTACACTACTGTCATTCTATTTATAGTGTGGGTGTGGAAGCAGACTTTTATGATGGAAAAGTTCTGAATTGGGCAGTTTTGTCATTATTGGTTCATGTGTTTTGTTTCATTGCTTACAGTACAGATTACTGGTAAAATGTTCAAACAATAAATTTAAAATGCGCTCTAACATGTGTGTTGTATTATACAAAGAATATAATTTAATAAAGTCAGGAAGGTGTATAAAGAAAAGAACACATGTATGTTTCTTGTTTTGTGTGCAAGGGGCCAATGATTTGAAAACAGCCCAAAGGTAATCTTTATCCACCACTGGCCAGATGCATTTTCTTTGGATGTGGTGTGGGTTTCAATGCTGTTTTAATGAATGTGAGTTTCAAGGGCAAAGAAGTTTTAATGTCAAGCCTATTTTCATTGTGAGACAGTATTGCTTTGTTTACCAGATGATGTATTTTAGTGTTTCTGCATTGTTGTGCTGTAAAATGTAAAAATAAAATCCAAATCATTGTAGAAGTAAAGCAGTATGCATACATTAGTGTTTATGGTATATAGGGCGAAATAGCCAGGTAACGGGACATTGGAATGGCTGCAGGGGGACTCTGGTGCCGTATTTTGGTTGTCTGTTCTTCAGTTTGCATTTGAAAGTTGGTATCCCACAATTCCATAGGAGTGGGTGGGGTTACATAATTATGTATGCAAATTAGATGTTAATCAGCGTACAGATTTGTACCTATTTTTCATGGGCCTTGTCCAGATTTTTGATGTTTCCAGGTTGAGAGGTATGAATACAGTAACTAAACAGCTGCTATTCACTAGTCTCTATTCTCTGTCTTAATAGTAAAGGGGTTTGGTGGTGGGTATTGATTTATTATTTATCATTGGATAACGGGTATTGTACCTGCGGTGATGGTGCTGCAGTAGCGTTGTCGCCTCACAGTAAGATGATGTCCGGTTTGATTCTCAGCTAGAGTGTCTTCTGCGTGGAGATATGCGTGAATGGGTGTACCTTCATTGAAGGTTGTGAGTCAGGGCTGGTAACTCGGCACGTAAAAATCAACTACCAATCATTAGCGGACCGGAGTTCCGCTGTGGTGACCCCCTAACTGGGAAAAGCCGAAAGACAATTGGATAACGGGTATTGTGTGTGTTTATGTAATGTGAACTACCTCTTGCATGCCATATGTGTTATTTTCTTTCTTATGTTATTCTCTGATATCACTGTATCTATGTTACTTGCATTGCATTTCTCTTGTGAGCTGACATTTGCAATTTCATTTAGGCTGCACTTGTGTGGTCGTAAATGACAATAAAGTCACTCTGAATCTTTAAAAAAGGTAGTAGCCTGAGACAACCATTTGGAAATAGTCTGCTTTGACTCAGATTGTCCCTTCTTCTTATCTTTACAAGAAATGAGCAATTGATTAGAAGTTCCGAAAGATTTTGTTCTGTCACAATAATACCTGAGTTGTCTGTGGACATCTAAGGCATGATGTATCTTTTCTTCCTCATGTTTTGGTTCAGGGAAGAATACATGGAGATGAATGGTTTGGCTTACAGTAAACTTGGATACCACTTTAGCCATAAAAACAGGATTAGTTCTCATAGAAACCCCATCTCTATGGAAAACCAAGATAAGGTTGACCCACCATAAGAGCTTGCAACTCATATACTCTTCTTAAGATATCAAATAATAAGTAAAACTGTTTTCCATGTTAAGAACCTCAAATCAGTCTGATAAGCTTGTTCAAATGGAGGAAGTGTTAGCGTCTTTAACATGAAATTAAGATCCCCAAGAGGAGCCAACAATTTTCTTGGATGTTTCTAATCTAATGCCTCTTTCAAAAACATTTTGATATAAGAATACACTGAAAGAATTCCAATCTATATCCATCTTTTTATACCCTCCACCACTCCTGTCCTGTCTATTACCTCCCTGTCTCTGTCTGTCACCTGCTTCATATTTCTAACTCAGTTCTTTCACTTGTTTTCCTCCCAGATTCCATACTTCTCAACTTCTATCCATACACTGGAATATACCCACCTTATTGCTCTCTACCCTGCAGCCTTCCTCCCTGCTCACAACTGACTTCTTTACACTCTGCCATTTTACACTATCACTCCTATATATTCTCATCCTATCTCTTATAACACACTAAGACCTTTGTTTGCAATTACTGTATGATATCATTGTTATATTTCCTAAGTTTACATTTGTAATTTTTGTGTACAACTTTACCATGTATCGACATTGTCTTTAATTGTTTTTAATTACTTTATATGTCATATTGTGGAGCTTTTCTCCCCGGGCCTCCACTGAAAATGGACTCTTCCTAGGCCCAGTGGACTTTCCCAGTCAACAAATGCAATAAATAAATAAATAAATAAATAAATAAATAAATAAATAAATAAATAAGAAGATCTGTGGGCAGAGATGCTGAAATGGCTAACAAATGAAATTTGATAGAGGAGTAAGACAGACCATTGTCAAGAAACTCACACAGATATTGCAAAACCAGAGAAACACTAGCCCTGAATGGGTGTTGGTTATTTTGTTGGCACCAACAACACAACATTTTCCATTTGCTTATAGTTGATATTTTAGTAGCAGGCTTTCTTGCCTCCATTAATACTTGCTGCACATCCTCAGACAAAAAGGTGCTTAAAATGTATTAAGACCCTGTCATCCAGGCAGTCAACTGAAGTAGTTTGGGATCAGGATATATCAAACACCCCTGTTCTTGTGTGAGTAGATCCAGCCTGTCAGGAAGCTTGTGATAATTGCCCTTGGTGAATTCCAGAAGGACAGGGAATCACTGTTGCCTTGCCCAGAAGGGAGTCACCACAATGATCTTGGGACATTACTTCTGAATCTTCAGAAGAACCCTGGATATCAATGAAAAGAGTGGAAAGGCACAGAGAAGCATTCCTATCCAAGGAAAAAAAAAACTCATCTGTCTTCCAGGCCTTGCACGATTGTTCATACAGAAGGCAAAAAGATCTACTTGAAGAAACCCCACAGATGAATCAAATCTTGGAAGACCCCCTGATCTAGTTTTCATTTGTGAGGGTCAGCATTTGTCCTACTCAGCTTGTCTGCCACACAATTTTTATCTGATAAAATGTAACATGCCTATACAGTGTACTATATCCCATGCTAACATGGCAAGCCTACATACAGGGTAAGATCTGGTTCCCCCTTGCTTGTTTATATACCACATCACTATGGTATTGTCTGTAACAACTTGAATTGGTCCTGGGGCATTACTGTGATTCAGAGAGGTGAGTGCCCTGATAAGGGCAAGCTCCTCTTTTATATTTATTAGCCTGTGTCTGTCTTTGTTGTCCCAGATACCTTGCTCTTTTATCCTCCTTAACACAGCTTCCCAAACAAAGTCTGAGATGTCAGCTGTAACTGATTGCTTGGAGCAGGAGGGAAGAAGGGGAGACCTGGATTCAGGGATATTTGATGTCTCTACCAAGTGATTTCTCCTCTTACAAATCCCAGAACTGGAATCTAAAAAGATAATGGGTGTTGGTGCTGGGAGCAAACAGACTTAAGATAACATTGTGTATCTCTCTCATATAGAGTCTTGCTAGAATTATCATGAGAATCATAGATACCATGAGACCCAGAATCCAGAGGTACTCCCCCACAATGACTAAAGTTTGAATGGACAACCCCTGGAATAGCTCTGAATATAGATCTATTTTTCCTGTGGAATAAAAGCTCTTTGTACTGAGGTGTGTCACAGATACCCCAGGGGCACAATCCTGTGTGATAGAGTCAAAACAAACCTTTTGAATGTTCTCTTGGAATCCCAGCCTTTGTAGGAGATCTCTCACCTAAGTGAGAGATTCCTGGTACTTAGAAAAAGACTCTATATAGATAAGTAATTCATCTAAATATGTAAAAAGTAAATACCCTGTAGCCTGGAATGGGATATGGCAGGAGCTAGACACAATATGAACGCTCTGGAGTGGGGATAGACCAAAGGATAAGGCAGAGAACTGATAATGTGATCAAAACACACAAAACCTGAAGAAATTCCTGAAATCTGGATGAACTTAATGTAATGCTAACCATCTTTTAAACACAAGGTTATCAAAAAAATGCAAAACAGAAAGAAGGGGTGATAGGTTGTCAAGTGACAGATTTTGAACTTATAGAGTCTATTACATACTGGATTAGGAAAGAAAGGCCCAGAAGTGGTCTCCAGGCATTTTCTTTCTTTGCCACCCAAACATTCTTGAATAAACATCTTTTCCCACCTGGGAAGGAGGAACTGATTCTATTATTCCCTGAGACAGCATGAGCTGTAGGACAGGAGGAAACAGAATGGTTTGGTCTGGTGGATGTGGAATAATTCCCTGAAAAGGAAGGATGTCTTCCTACTTCCATCTGTAACCATGCTGAATCAGCTTCAGAACCCATTTGTTTGGAAGAATCTGTTGCCAAAGAGAGAAATGGAGATTTACTTTCTGGAAGGGATGACAGGCTGCCAGGGTGTGTGCGTGTGTGTGTTGGGGACAGACAAGGTTCCTTATATAGTCGTTTAAATTATTTGACCATGCTTTGCTCTGGGGGGGGGGGGGTCCTGCTTTTTTTAACCTTCCTGCCATTGTTTTTTAAACATCTGCTAACCAGCATTTTGCTGAGACTGTTTATTTTGTTTCCTGCCAAAACTGGGCGAGGGAGCAGAAAATTCCTTGGTTAATTTTGAGAAGGAGGGCTAAAAAAATCTGTGAGATTTCCCTATATCGGCTTACTTCTCTTATCACATTTTTGATAATCTCTGCAACAGAGGGTCCAACAACAAAATTCTATCCAAAGGAGAATTTAAAATCTAAGTTTTTACATCTTCTAGAAGGTTCTGAGGATGTAGCCGGTCAAACCTCCCCAACACAATACCAATAGTCCAGGATATAGTATCTTCAGATTCATATACATACTTTTAGCAATGAGTAGTAACCTGAGAAATGAAAGAAAGTAAACTATAGAAAGCAGATTTTTCCTCATGGAAGGGAACTGCAGATAAAACATATGTCATGCTTTCACAATTAGAATAAACTTTAACGTATGAGCCTGACAATTTAAAATTCTAAAAATTAAATTGCAGAAGCATACACTTCCCAGCTTAATTGTTTTACCATCTTTCTCTGAAGGGTAAGGATTAGAATTAACAAAATGGTTGGCAGCAGTTGTACTGACTAAAGCTATAGCTGCTATGTCGGGCCTGGAACGAGTGTATAAAAATTTGCAAGACTGAGGAACTTTGTACATTTTATCTGCTTTCTTAGCTGCAGCAGGCTGGCTAATAGGGAAACCACAGGCCTAATACATCCTCCAATGCTGACAGCACAGGGGGCTAGGTGAAGGCTCTGGGAATTCAGTTGTAACAGCTTGGACTATTTTCTGAGACATTGAGAAACCTCAGTATTCTCCCACTGAAACACTGGCACATTCTGGATTTAGTCTTATAGAAACAGAATTCTTCACAGGAAGGTTCAGATACCATGCTGTCCTCTGAGTCTAAATCAGAAATCTGAGGAGAAAACCTGCATCTGTTGCATTACATTGCTCTACAGATTCAGTTTCTTCAATTTCTTCAGGAAAAGAGGAATCCCTTTTCTTATCCCAGGAACACCTTATAAAAAGAGTCAGTGGTCTGTACAAGACCCTGAGCCATATCTAGTAAAGTACTCTTGTCCAGTGGAACTGGTGCACGAGAAGATACATTCTCAGTTTTCTGTTTTTTTTTTTTTTTTAAGAAATCTGGGGCAAATAGGTTTATTAATGGCAGCAACAGTTCCCCAGGGATGAGGATAACATTCTGACTAAGCAGGGGTTGTTCCCTGCCCCTTCTCCCTAAATCGACAGCAGTGGCTCTTCCTTGCCTGCTGAGGGGACCAAACAGCTGCAGAGGGTGTGGCTAACCCCTGGTCCATAGTGTCTGTATGGACGACACCAGAGGAATCCAGGGAAAAAGATGAGTGGTCTGCAAACAGAGTACCTCTTTACCCCTTTTTAAGTGCAACCTATATAACTGGATGGGAAATAGAAAATACAACCCTAGGATTCTACCCATGTCCCTGCTGGACAGGGGCATCGAGTGCTGATTTGTCTATACATGGGATAAACTCTTAGCTAGGCTTATAAGGGTCTCAAGGTCAATAGCCTAGACCTATGATCCTATGATGAACTAGGTTTGGCCATAGCAGAGTCACCTGTCTGTGGCTGAGACAAATTGCTAGCCTTCTGTGGTGGCAAAGGCTGTTTAGTTAACTTTTCATTTTTGTGGCTGGAAGAAGGATTGACTATAGGACTGGTTGTTTCTACTGTGGTCAAACTAAAAATGATGCTTCTTTCCCAGGGAAGCTAAGCTGCACAAGCTGGTAAAATATGAAAAAAGTATTTAAAAGTATTTTCCCAACTAAAAGGCAGTAAAAGGCACTCTAGTACACTATACCAACCCCATAAAGTAATTTTAACACAGTTTCTCCAAAGGGAAAAAAAGAAAAACAGTTTTAGAATGTTTAAAACAACTTTTAAACTGTCAGAATCAAAAGTGTGCTTGCATTTAAAAGTACAGTAAAGTCACATGACACAATAAAATACATATTCCTAGCTTAAAAAATACTTTCCTAAATAGGAAAGTAAGTTTAAAAATAAATATAATATGTGGATGGTTTTCCTCAGAGGGAACTTATCTGGCTAGTAATATAACAACACAAACTGATCATTGATCCTCGAAGGCTCACAGAGAAGTGCTCGCTTCTGCAGCAGAAAAACTCTGAAGGGCTTGGTGCCCAAACCTGTCTTTTAGTTAGCTCTGCTCAAGCTGTCTAATGGTTTCAGCATGCGGAAGGTGCCTTGGAGCTTTGGGACATGGCCGGTTGTTATGTCTTTGGCAGGATATAACCCATATAACTTAGGTTATTGCAGCAGTGATTAATATGATGAACATCTACCTATAAACATACAAGTCGCAGCCAAGCCGGCTTGTATAACCACCCTAAGAACAGTCATCACCATGCATAGAAGTGATTAAGCAAGAGGGGTTTAAAAGTAGGTTGCCAGACATTTCTTCCATAACACACACACACACACACACACACACACACACACACACACACACACACACACACACACACACACACACACACACACACACACACACAAACATGAACAACTTACAAGTCCCCATTCTACCTACTGCATGTCTTTGTAATGGGGAGGAAACTGGAGTACCCAGAGAAAGCCCAAGTAAACATAGAGAGATCATGCAAACTCTACAGTAATTTACAAATATGTTGTTTGCAGACAAGCACAATGCTTTGCAAACACTGCATGTTTAAAAATATGAGCTATCTGAATGACACATCACAGTACGTAAAACCTTAGGTTCATAGGTGCATCGACTTTAACATTAAAGTTATCTGTATTAGAGATGTTCTTCCTAATTGTGAGTCTACTCGGAATTACAAGAGCTGTGCAATTTCTCAGAAAACCACAGATTGAATTTTGTTTCTTTATTTCAGCAAACAGTGGAATTAATGCTGCCCTGATGATTGCAACCAACAGCCTTAGAAAGGAGTTATAAGCATTTTTAATTATTCTTACATATAGGGATCATGCCAGCAGATCTTGTCTTGGTAGCATGTGACTGCAAAGTGAGTTAGGTCATACCTGGAAATGAATAATGCCAGATGGGTGTGTATTTCAGAACTTCAAATCATGAATTACAAAGCATAATGGTTAGCATTGCAGCCTCACAGCAAGAGGTTCTCCGGTTCGATTCTCGGCTGGGGTGCCCTCTGTGCGGAGTCTGCATGTCCTCCCTGTGGTCATGTGGGTTTCCTCGGGGTGCTCTGGTTTCCTCCCACATCCCAAAGACATGCTGTAGGTGAATTGGACACTCTAAATTGGCCCTAGGTGAGACTGTGAGTGTGTGCGTATGCGTGTCTTCTGTGGAAGGTTGGGTGCCGGGCTGGCAACTTGACACTGTAAAACTCCACTGCCAGTCATGAGTGAACAGCAGATCCGCTGTGGCAACCCCTAACCAGGAAAAAGCCAAAAGAAGAAGAATATATTGAAAAAGTCTAAATGGCTGCCTGACTGTCTCTTTTTCTCTCTCTTCTGGTTTCGTTGACTTTCAAAGATATTGTCAAAGTAATATTTTTGAAGTTTGAGGTTTTTATATTCAGCCTATGTGATAAACCTATCTAAATGTTAGAGCCCACTGCAGCAGGATATATTTCCTGTTTAACACTGTCATCCCTTATTTTTTAAGGCTGTGAGCTGTATAAACACTGTTAGGTTTATGAAACTCAAGGTGTATGTTATAGAATATATACTTATGTGGGTTGGGTAGACCAAAGTGCAACTTTGTTAACGCCTTATACCTTACAGAATGTGATCTGCATGCAGTATTTACTTTCCCATGAGAAACTGCTTATGCAAATCACACCCTTGTTTCTTGGAGATTTAATGCACACTGAAAGCTATTAGTTATATCCTGAGGCTTCAACAATAAGTACCTACGTTCGTTGCTAGGAATGGCCCTAATGTTTTTCATAACTTGCTGAATGAGCACACCATCTTCATCAGAGCGCACTAGGTGTTTCATAATGTATATTTAGCTAATACCAAACACAGTCTCCATGCTTAAAACACACTGTCTTATGAAAAGTCCTTTCATGAAGAAAACAGACACACCATTGCCAAAGGCATTTTTTCATAATGTTTTAATTTCTGGACTCTTTCTTAACCTCATTTCATCGGAGGTTATTTGTCTGACCTTCCTTTTTTCTTTCGTTCTTTACTATTTGATGATGGGGCGGGGGGGGGGGGGCCTTGTGCAATGATCATTTCAGCCACAATCTTTTTATCAGATAATGTATTCATTCTGTTTAACTTTATAGTCAGACCACCTAAATACTATTTTTAGTTTTCATATATTTAGTGTATCCATTTATATATGACTATATTGTATTTATGTATATATCAATTCTTTTTTTAAGTTTGAGCTTCAGCGTTTACATTTGGGTCCATTTTCAAAGATACCATAGGTGCATAGGTTCATAGGTGGATACTAGGCTATCGGCCCAAGGGCCTACGTAAGCCTAGCCAGCAAGCTACCATAGTTACGCCACCCAAGAAAGTTATTTTCCTGTGCCACTGTCCAGCAGAGACACAGAAGTGATCCCCGGGGTGCATTTCCTATTTCCCATCCACTCATCAAGATTTTTCTTGAAGAGTGCTAATGAAGAACTTTGCTTGACATAGATGGGTAGCTTGTTCCAGAGTATAGGAAGTCTCTGGGACAGGAATCTATCCCTCCAGCATGTCCTGTATATTGTGGTGACAAGGTTTAGGTCTCTAGAGCGTGTAGCTTGGAGGGATTGGGATTTCTTTAAATGTAGCATGTCCAACAGCTCTGGGTTTGACATAGCTTTATATGTTAGGCAGGGATCACCTCGGAGTAGGTGATATGCTACGGAGTAAAGCTGGAGTTTTTATTATGGTAATATTATGTACATATGACCACAGAAACCTGTTAGCTACAAAGGTCATGTGCAATGATCATTTCAGCCACAATCTTTTTATCAGATAATGTATTCATTCTGTTTAACTTTATAGTAAGACCACCTAAATACTACTTTTAGTTTTCATATATTTAGTGTATCCATTTATATATGACTATATTGTATTTATGTATATATCAATTCTTTTTTTAAGTCTGAGCTTCAACGTTTACATTTGGGTCCATTTTCAAAGATACCATTATCGTAATATTATGTACATATGACCACAGAAACCTGTTAGCTACAAAGGTCATACAAAGGTTGAATTAAATGCTACATTAGGATAAAAATATTCAGACACTACAAACTGTGGTAGATCATTCAAAACAGTCTTGATAAGAGCTGAGAGATACTGGGAAAAATATGGTAGCAGCAGTTGAATGGAGACAACTACTGTAGGACAAAGGTGGGTTCAAGACACAAGAAGACGTTGGACAGAAGGTGGAAGCAGTGATTAAATAGAAGAGCACCAGGTCAGAAGAAATATGAAAAAGCAGATGCAGGATCTCTATTTATTTAGGAGATCCTAAGATCTGGGATTTCAACTAGACAGTTCTTCCTAGAGAAAAGAGATCTCATGGGACAATGCTTAACAAAACTGGATCTCCATATTGGTAGGAGCATTGATTCCAACTGGCTCTACATTATAAGAAATGCTGATGCCTTGGTTGCTACAGAGACTGGAGGGATCAGAGTTTAGGAAATGCTGAACAGACTGCACTAAGTGAAATATGTTTTGCTTTCCTAAACCTGTGGAACAAGTATGTTAGCCATGCTGGTTACAGTAACAGTTCTGATTGTACCTCTCAACCTCTTAGTGCAAGAAATCTGGACAATGCTTAAAATAATGGAGGACAAAGGCAACAAAATAGGGACAGATTTTAAATATTGCCTGTATGAAATTATAAAGTTGCTAGAATAACAGGACTTGTTAGCATGCATTTTTCTGAAGGAAATGAAGTCTGAAACTCAAACGTATTTTATTATTTAGGGATTTCAATCCTTAGTGATTTGCCACAAAACCAAAAACTATATGAGGAAAAGAGCAAAATGGACAGTTGATGGGTATGGTACTGATCATTTAAGGGTAGAGACAGCTGTTGCACTCATGAACTTTATTGGCATTTATTTAATTTGCAGGCACAGGCTCCCTGATATAAACAAGATTAGGGAGTTACCTTCTGAGGAGGTGGACAAAACTGAATAAACTAGATTGTCCACTTTCCTTAACATTGTTTACCTGTTTCATAAGGTGAAATTGAAGTGTATTAACCCACCACCGAGTTCGCGCAGGAATGGGTGTGCCTGCCGTGATTGACATGCGGAGACGGAGATTAACAACTGCAATGTGCCGCGATTTACACGCAATGCTAATGTAACAGTAAATACGTGTCATGTAGCAGAAACGTTATACACATATTTTCTTTATAATCTGTCTAATCTTTTTGTGCAATTACCTTGTGGTTTGGTGACATTCACATTACATAGAATTACTGTTATACATATATACGTATATTTTCTGTATTTAGGGTTACTGAAGTGACTTAACAGTCTGTACATCATACATCTGTTGGAGAAAAGTGGGAGACCCTACTTCTGGTCACATCACTGCAAATTTTACTAGCATGTCTGTTAAAAAAAACATCAACTAGAGGGGATGCATGCTCCTGCAAGCTACTGTCACCAGACTCCCATATTACCACTACTCATTAAGTCACCTGAAAACTCTACGCAAATAACACTAAACAAGGGAACTGAAACCTTCACTGGTTTGGAGCTGAGGAGTACAAATTACGGAGTTCCTATCAATAAACACACTTAAACGACTTAACTACACTACACACACGATCTGAGACATGAAATCCTTTCTCCTGTCAACCTGCCAAACAGAGAAAGATCTGTTTTTGTAAAATGCAAATAAGATAAAAATATGTCGGAACGAAGTTTGGGCTCAGTAGAACATCCTATACCAAAACTTCTTAAACATTAAACTTCAAATCCCTCCCTGCAGTTTTAAAGCCATCTGTACTACAAGCAACCATCATCAAATGTGTAAACAGGTTACTGGACACAAAACCAAAAAATACATTTTGCATTTAAAATTAGAACAAAAATTTACAGCACAAAGCTGTGCATTGTTAAAAATCACAATCTTTGCTTTCGGGGGAGGGTGGCTGCTAATTTACAACATACTGTAAGTAATAGTCGGAAGTTCTGCCAAAACAGATACAAAATTCATAATATAAACACACCCCTTTAACAATCAAATATTTTGATATACAAAACTTCATGTCAAGATCTTTAAGTTGAGCAAGTCTGGGCCTTGGTTCTAATCAAAGTAAAACAGTACACAAGTATTTTACAATAAGCATATAATTACTGTTATACGTATATACGTATAATGTTTTCTGTATTTTCTTTATAATTTTGCTAATCTGTGGGCGGTGCAGTCAAAATGGTCGCAGGCGGGGTTTGGGCGGGGCTTGCTACTGCGCATCCAGTGGGTTAATACACTTCAATTTCGCCTTTCATAAAACTTGTAGCTCAGTCAATCATTATGATCACAGATATAGTAGGCTTCTTTATGCACTATGCTCTACAGATATAAGCTACAATGTTTCCCATGTAGAATCCTTCTTTTTTCAAATGACACACAGATGTAGGACATAGATGGATGATAATCTGCTCTTAAAAACTTCCTATCTGGACAGGCATTAATAGGGTAAGAGACCAAGTCCAGTCAATCCAGAGTGAGCTATGAAGTCACATTAACAGAATGGGACAGATAACCGGCCAGGGTAATGTGTAGATTGTTAAAATCAGTGATCTGTAGTATTCATCTCACTCACAAGAGTTCTTTTAAGCACTCTTATTCTCTTATCAGAACCTAATAACACTGTAGTACTGTTTTTGTCTAGGACTAAGTTAATTTTGCTAAAACAGATTTATCTTGCCTTATGGATAGCTTGCAAGTGAGAAGTAAGTGACATAAGATCAGGAATGTGTGGTGCGTAACAAGTATAATATTATCAAAGTACAAAAGAAGTTTGTTTGGACAGGAGGAGAGTCAAAAGTTTAAGAAAGCATAAATAGTGGGAAGTTTGCTATCACATCCTGATGAACACCATTAACAGGTATTTATCACTTCTGATTTTTTTGAGACTTGCAGCTAAAGTAGCTGTTAAACCTTTTAGAGACTCTGCATACACACACATCAAGGACATGGAGAAATCTGAGAAGGAGATAGTGGCAAATAAGGAAAATGAATTTCATCACATTATCATGGTTGAAATCCACTGTATTGCAAATGAATTCAAAGAGAACAGCAACTTATTAGGCCCTTGGCTTACATAAACTCTGTTCAGCATACTGAATAAAGTATTTTAGACAGGCAATGATATCTGAGCTAAAACAATATATTCTCAGCACTTTTGGGGACTACTTTTAGTGCTTTTTGTCACTGCTTTTGAATGCTGGGTTTATGGTGACAAATTATAGCCATGATGGAAGCAGTTGTTAAAAAGGTGAGAGAATGAGACAGAACAGCTCAAGTGTGATACAGAAACATTTTGAATCTTCTTTATTTAAAAAAAAAACAGCTAGAATATTCATAACTCCTAACAATCTAGAAGTACTTTCCAACACTGCCTTATGAAAATAAGTTATGCTAATCTTTACAGAGTCAGTCAAATAGGTTCATAGGTTCATAGGTTTATACTAGGCTATCTGCCCTAAGGCAATTATAAGCCTAGCCCAGAGTTTTTGTGGCTTACGCCACCCCTTATGTTAAAAAATACTGTGCCCATTAGTTTGTTGTGCCTCTGTCCAGCAGTGACACAGAGATGATTCCTGGGGTAAACCTACGATCTCCCATCCACTGGTCAAGATTTCTCTTGAACAGAGCCAGCGAGGTGCTCTGCCTCACATGGACCGGGATTTTATTCCACAACATAGGGAGTCTCTGGGTGACAAATCTATCCCTCCAGCATGTCCTATTTATATCCGTGCTAAGGTTTAAGTCGCTTGCTCTAGTGGATCTGGTAGATTTGGATTTTTTGAGGTGGAGCATGTCCATTAATTCCGGGTTGGACATGGCCTTGTATGTCAGGCACAGGTCACCTCTGAGCAGGCGGTATGCGACTGAATAGAGCTGGAGTTTCTTCAGTCTGGCAGCATATGACAGATTTTGGAGTCCCTTTATCCTTTTGGTGAGGAACTTTTGGGGTCTCTCCAGTTGCTGCAGGTGTCAGGTGAGATACATCCCGAATGGGGCATTGTACTCTATCATTGGTCTGATAAGTGAAGAGTACAGGGGAACAATGACCTCACTTGATCTGGATGTGAATCCCTTCATGATCAGGTGGGCAATGTAGAAGGTTTTTCTAACCACTTTAGCAATGTGAGTGTCAAAAGAAAGGCCACTGTCAACCTGGGTCCCCAGGTCCCTGATAACCTCTTCTGTGCTTAGTGGATTGCCACCTATATGGTAGCTTGGGGTTACCTTGTTTTTCCCGAAGGGTATGACTATACATTTTTTGGCATTTAACTTCAGGCCATGGCTCTGGCACTAGCTATCAGTTTCTGTGAGACCCCTCTGAAGGATATCTGTGTCCGATGTACTTTCCACTATGGCTCCCAGTTTGCAGTCATCTGCAAACTTTGTCAGCCATAGTCCTCCTATGTTAGCCTGTACTTCTGAGAAGTAGATACCGAACAACAGGGGGCCAAGGACTGAGCCCTGTGGGACACCACTTGTGACCGGCTTGGAGTCTGACAAGGCGCCAGCTACTCTAACCCTGTGGGTTCTGTCCTTTAGCCAGTTTGCAACCCATCTTGTGACATATGGGTTTACATTTAAGCTGGTAAGTTTCTCTATAATACCCGAGTGGGGTATTGTGTCGAAAGCTTATGCAAGGTCAAGGTAGGCTGTATGGACTGCCTTTCCCTCATCAATGGCCTTGGTGACTGTTTCGAAGAAGTCGACCAAGTTCAAAAGGCATGATCTGCCCTTGACAAAGCCAAACCGGGTCGGGTCCAATGTCTGCAAGTCCCCTATGTCTTTGTTTATGAGTTCCATTATGATCCTCTCCATAGCTTTGCAGACCAGGCTTGTTAAGCTTATGGGGCGGTAATTACCAGGGTCCGTAGAGGCACCGCCTTTGTGGAGTGGGACCACAGTTGCCGTACGCCACTCCTTGGGCACGTATCCTGTGGTAAGGCTAAGATTAAACAGCTGCCTTATGTGCGGGTTTAGTTCCTCATTGCGTTTGTGTAGCACACAGCCGGGGACACCATCCGGTCCCATTGATGCTGTGTTTTTAGCTTTAGAGAGAGCAGCTTTCACCTGTGCATTGGAGATGTCTGTGAGGCTGTACTCCACTGGGATAGTTATCTCTCCTTTTGGGGGGGAGAGGGGGGTGAAGTTTGCACTGAACCTGTCTGCCAGTATGTTGGCAATGTCTGTGGGTTCAGTGATTTTTGTATCATTTTGGACTAATTCTGAGCATATCTGGGAGTTTCCTCCCAGGTTTCTAACATAGCTGAAGAAGGCCTTATGATTGTCTTTTGAATCTATGGCAATTTTTCTCTCAAAGTTGGCCTTGGATGATTTTATGAGTGCTCGTATTTTTTTACTAATAATGATCAAAGGTGTCTTCTCTTTTATGGATTTTGCTCTATCATGTAACAGCTTTCTCCTCTTATTGTAAAGTTTGTTTATGGCTGGGGTCCACCAGACTGGACGTTTGCCCTTGGTGGAAAGAGTCTTGGTTTTATTAGGGATTGCCTGATCCATGCAGTCCTGGAGGTGTTCGTAGAAGGCATTTGTAAGGGCTTCCGCAGCTTGGGTTGTGGTTTCCACTGGCTCGGGGCCTTGAAGGATACCACACCAGTCTTGAGTAGTGTGAAGTTTGCTTTAGAAGTTCTTCAGTGTGGTCCTTTTTGTTTGGGGTGGGGGCGGGATGTGGATATCCAGTGAGATTAGTTTATGATCTGATCTCACCAATGAGGGATATACTTCCGGTGTGGAGCATTTTGTCCCCATGTTTGTGATGATGAGATCTAGTATATTTTCTCCTCTTGTGGGAACGGTGACTAGTTGTTCCATGGCATTTGAATTTATGAACTCCAGGAACCTTTGGGCTAGAAAGTTTGGGCTTGAGTAATGTTCCCAGTCTATATTTGGGTAGTTGAAGTCACCCAATATAATGGTGTTTGGAGATACTTTTATACCCTCCAGTGTCTTCAGGAAGGCTGTGTGGGGTTCCTGAGTTTGAGAGGGTGGCCTGCAGCATGCTACAAATTGTAGAGCAGTTTTGCCTATGGTTAATTGCACCTGGATGGTTTCCGATGCTTCGTGCGTTGCCACCAACCTGGAGGTGTGTGTATCCTTGATGAATATGGATACACCCCTTCCTTTTGTGGTGTGGTCCGGGTTTTGGGGCCGGAAAGCATGATATGAGGTAAAACCTGATAGTGCCAGGGTGCTCTCAGGAGCCTTGAACCAGGTTTCAGTCACAGCACAGACATCAATGTTCTCCATACTGAGAAGGGCCTCGAGTGCATGCATTTTGAGATTTAGACTTCTGGCATTGAGCAGCATTACCCTTAGTTTCTTCACATTTTTGTTTTCTAGAGTGGTAGGTTTAGAATTTGAGCCTTGCCTAAAAAAGGCACTATGGGGGTGGCAAGAGCCTTAGCCAATATCCGGAATCCCAGGGGTGACAGGTGCAAGCCGTCCCTTGCGAAGCAGCGTGGCTTGTCAAGCATGTCATCCCAGGCAGACAGACACTGGATCCCCTTTGAATGACACCAGAAATTAAGCCAATTGTTAAAGCTGATCATCTTGTCTCTATGTTGTGGCATCATTCTTGGTGAAGGAAGGATGCTGCTCAGGGTCAGGGTCATACCTGCCTGGGCTACATAATCAGAGAGCTCCTCTATGTCTCTTTTCATGTAGTCCAGGGAGGTACGTCTCAGGTCGTTCACACCAGCATGGACAATGACTGTGTCATATTTGTACTTGCTGTGGAGTGACCCGAGTGCTTGTGTTATGTGGCGGATTCTAGCACCCGATAGGCAGCTTATTGTGACCCTCTCCTTGTTCAGCCTGGTGAGTGGGACGTCAGTGTGTCTGACTATGGAGTCACCTATGACAAGTATGTTTGGTGTTGTATTTGGCCTTAAGGGCTGTGACTGCTTTGCACACTGATTTTGTGTTTTATGTGTTGCCTGTGGTGTGTCATGAGGTGGCGGTTGCTTGGGTGTCTGCTTTGGAGGCCTCTGCTGTTTAGGTAAATTTTTGCTCAGAGCCTCCGAGTATGTCTTTGTGTGTTTATGTGTTTGATTCATTGTTGTGATAGCTTTATGTGAGACTGGTTTTGTGGTGTGTGTAGTTGCCTTCTCCTCCTGTCTGGTCTTGCCAGTCCTGAGTTGAGAGAGCTCAGCCTCCAGTTTGGCTAAATAGCTGCATCTCTCGCAAGTATTTGTGTTATGTGGGAGGATGTTGCTTTCCTAAACTTGTAGGAAAATTATGCTAGCCATGTGAGTTACAGTAACTGTACTCCAAGAAATCTCTCCTTGTTATATGAATAAGGTTTTACACATTTAAAAGTAACTGCACACCATTTACATGGAACTTTGTTTTCAATTCCACAATAGTTTCAATTGTTATCTCACTGCACTTGTACAGAGTCTGAAAGTTGTATAAAAATGTTTTTCAGACAGACTGATGCATTACAGCAAGTAATCATTATTATTAATATAAGCAAATGATTTCTGGTAGCTTTCTCTTTTTGTAGTAAAGCTTGACCATATTATACGCAGAAAGTACAGGTGGCAAGTATTGCTTACCTGTAACATTAGATGTTCATAGAACACACTGGCATATGGGTAGTAGTGCCCTGCTACTCTCCCACTGTCAGTCTGTCAAAGCTCAGAACTCCTCACAGTACTTGTCATGTGAGAGTGAAGGACCAATCACCCGGCAGGACCAGGACAGCCCTTCACACTCATTGACAATCCCTTCAGTTTTCTAGGTTCCAACAGGGAGAGCAGATGGGAGCACAAGCTTTGTGAACACCTACTGTTCTAAACCAAATGTCACACACACACGCACACACACACGCGCGCACACGCACACGGACACACACACACACACACACACACACACACACACACACACACACACACACACACACACACACACACAAGAAACAACAAAAAAGGTTGCTGAAGAAAAATGCAACTGCAACTTCAACCACCAGCTGTATACACTCAACAAAAGGGGAATGGTAGAAGGGTACTGCCAGTGAGGCAGTGTGTTCTAGGAACATCTACTGTTCCAGATAAATGGAACTTATGTACTATGTTCAACAAACACACCGACTTACTGGCATGTGAATAGATTCCCAAAGCTTACTCAACATGGAAGGAGAAATTATATGGGCCCAGGAGCCCTTGGAGAATGGCCTAGTGAAGTTTGTACTGGATCTAGAAATCCTCCTATTTGTATTATTTAGTGAAGATAAGGACAGAGTACCTAGATGCTGTCTGTAAAATACTTCTAGAGTTCATTCCTTTTCAAAATGACACTGAAGTAGTAAAAGCCCTGGTGAAAACTATCTTTATCTTGACTGGATTCACCTCAACATGGTGGGTGAACCAAAAATAATACCAGACGACAACCCATGTGCAAAGAATTGTTTAAATGTAGGTTGGCCTTTCTTTGCCATAGAAAAAGGAAACAAAAAAGCCTTTTGGCCTTCCTAAAGGGCTTTGTTTTGTCAAGATAGTATGTGAGCTGCCTATGCACATTCAAGGAATAAGGTAACATCCATCCCATATTTTTAAATTCTGGAAAGAAAACAGGGAGATTAAAACACTAATAGAAAGGAAAGACTGAAACCATTTTCAATCTGAAAAAGGATTAGTGCATAATACAACCCTAACTCTGTGTAAAATCAGGTAAAGTTATCCCACCATGAAAGCTTGCAGCTCAGAAACTTACCTTGCAGATGTCAGAGCAATAAGCAAAACAGTTTTCTATGTTCATAGGTTCATAGGTAGGTATAAGGCTATCGGTCCAAGGGCCTAAGTAAGCCTAGCCAACAAGGTTCCCTGGCTTACGCCAACCATGAAAGTTAATTTCCTGTGCCCCTGTCAAGCAGAGCCACAGAAGTGATCCCCGGGATGTATTTCCTATTTCCCATCCACTCATCAAGATTTTTCTTGAAGAGTGCTAATGAGGAACTTTGCTTGACATAGATGGGTAGCTTGTTCCAGAGTATAAGAAGTCTCTGGGACAGGAATCAATGCCTCCAGCATGTCCTGTTTATTGTGGTGACAAGGTTTAGGTCCCTAGAGCATGTAGCTCGGAGGGATTGGGATTTCTTTAGGTGTAGCATGTCCAACAGCTCTGGGTTTAACATAGCTTTATATGTTAGGCAGAGATCTCCTTGGAGCAGATGATATGCTACAGAGTAAAGCTGGAGTTTTTTGAGATGGTCAGTGTAGGGCATCTGTTTGAGGCCAGTAATCCTCTTTGTGAGGTACTTCTATGGCCTTTCCAGTTGCTGCAGATGTTTTGTGAGGTACATTCCAAAAGGGGCATTGTACTCTATAATGGGTCTAATGAGTACCAAGCAGAGGGGAGCAATGACCACTTTTTTCCTGGATGAGAACCCTTTTGTGATGAGGTGTGCCACATAGTAGGACTTCCTGACTACTGTGGCGATGTGATTATCAAAGGAGAGACTACTGTCCACCTGGGTCCAAAGGTCTCATTACACATTCTGCGTTAGGTAGACTGACGTTTATGTGGTAGTTCATGAGTGCAGAGTTTTTACCAAAGGGGATGACAATGCACTTTTTGGCATTGAGCTTGTGGCCATGGCTCTGACACCAGGCATCTGTCTCAGTGAGGCCCTTCTGTAGGATGTCCACATCATTTGGGGACTCGACTATGGCTCCTATTTTGCAGTCATATGGGAACTTTGTTAGCCAGAGGCCTTCTGTGTTAGCCTGTACTTCAGAGAAGTAGACACCAAACAGGAGAGGTCCCAGGACTGAACCCTGTGGTATTCCACTTGTCACTGGTTTGAAGTCAGATTTGGAGTCTGCAACTTTTACAATGTGTGTTCTGTCAGTGAGCCAGTTGGAAACCCATCTTGTGACATAGGGATTTATACCTAGTTTAGTGAGTTTAGCTATAATTCCAGAATAGGGGATGGTATAGAAAGCCTTGGTGAGGTCAAGATAGGCTGTGTGAACCAACTTACCCTCGTCTACGGCTTTGGTGACTGCCTCAAAGAAGTCAATCAGATTCAGAAGGCATGATCTGTCTTTCACAAACCCGAACTGGGTGGGGTCCAGAGTTTGAAGGTTACCAATGTCTTTGTTTATGAGTTCCATGATGATACGTTCCATGGCCTTGCAGACCAGGCTCGTCAGGCTAATAGGACGATAGTTCCCAGGATCAGTGGTGGCTCCCCCTTTGTGGAGTGGGATAACTGTTGCTGTATGCCATTCAGTGGGCACAAAGCCTGACGTGAGACTATGATTGAACATGGTGCTTAGGTGGGGAGCCAGTTTGTTCTGAAGTTCATGTAAAACACAGCCTGGGATGTTGTCCAGTCCCATGGATGCTGTGTTTTTGGTTTTAGAGAGTGCAGCTTTTATCTGCATAGATGTGATAACAGGGACTCTGCCTTCTTCCTGTATAGATATGGGCCCTTTAGGGGGATGAGAGGGGAGTAAAGTTTGCACTGAACCTATCTGCCAGGATGTTGGCGATATCAGTTGGTTCTGTAATTTTCGTGCTGTTGTGCTGTAACTCAGAGCAGATCTGGGTGTTGCCATGATTCTTGACATAGCTATAGAAGGCTTTGTGGTTGCCCTTAGAATCAGTGGAGATTTTGTTTTAGAGTTTGTTTATGGCATGGGACCACCAGATTGGCTTCCTTTTTTGGAGGATAGCTTCTTGGTTCTGTTTGGGAAAGCATGATCCATGCACTTGTGTAAGTGCTTATTGAGTGCATTTGTGTAGGATTCAGCAGTCGTAACTGTATTGTCCATCTGCATGGGTGTCATGAAGTTCGCCACTTCTGTCTTAAGAAGCATGAAGTTGGCTTTGGAGAAATTTTTTACCGTGGTTTCCTTAATGGTGGGTGGGGGCAGGATGCTGATATCTAGGGTAATTAGCTTATGGTCAGATCTGACCAATGAGGAGTTGATTTCAGGTGTGGAACACCAGTAACTCATGTTGGTAATGACTAGGTCTAGGATATTGTTGCCCCTGGTGGGGGTGTGGATAAGTTGATCCAGGGCATTGGAATTTATGAATTCCAGAAAGCATTGAGTGAAGGAGTTGGTAAATGAGTAGTTTTCCCAGTTAATGGTGGGGTAGTTGAAATCGCCCATTATTAGGGTGTTTGGTTGAATCCTAATATTTTCCAGTATATCAAGAAAAGAGGAGTGGGAATCCTGGGGCATGGTGGGGGATCTGTAGCAAGATACAATCTGGATTGCAGTTTTGCCCAGAGTTAGTTGCACTTGGATAACCTCAGATGCATTATGCTACACAACTAGCCTGGAGGTGTGGGTATCCTTAATGAATATGGACACACCTCCGCATTTGGTGTTCTGGTTCAGGTTAGATGGCCGAAAAGTGTGGCATGAGTTATAGCCTGGTAATGCAGGGGTGCTCTCTAGAGCCTTGAACCAGGTCTCAGTCACTGCACAGATGTCGATGTTCTCCATTTTAAGGAGTGTCTCGAGTGAGTGCATTTTGAGATTTAGACTTCTAGCATTGAGTAGCATTACCCTCAATTATTGCTTGCCTGTTCCTGTTACAGTGGTGAATTTGTCATTTGAACCTTGCCTAAAAAGGGGTGGCAAGAGCCTTAGCCAGTATTGGGAATCCCAGGGAAGACAGGTGCAGGCCATCACTGACAAAGCATTGTGGTCTGTTCAGGCATGTTATATCCCTGTTTAGTCGTTCTTTGAGAAAATATGGTGTAATATTTTATTTGCATATGTAATTGCTTGGTGGGTGCTGGTTGGTTTGTTTGGATGTAATGGGGGTGTGAATTTAATTAAGACTGTATAAAAGTGTGTACTTTATTTGAATTGTTATTCTGAAGAAGTCTCTGATTTTACAGTGACAAAAGCGCTCAATCTGAATGTTTTTAATGTGAGTTTTAGTCGTGCAGTGGAATAAATTGTTTTAAACTGTTTTCGGCATTTAATTGATTCTTGGCATATACTGTGTTTCCCTGCTCTGCTTGTGCCTTCATTTTGCTCGAGTCTCCATTATGCCTTTGTTTAACAACAAATGATCCCTTTTTCCATATGACTTTCTTTTGTTACCCTTTTGTACTATTGCCATGATTGAGTTTTCTTCTAAATGACTATAAACTCTGTCGGCATGAATTCCAGTGTATATTTTATACATCGTTGGAAGGCAAGTTATTGTTCTATAGCTTTTAGGATAGCTTGTAGGTTTGCTCTTAAGTAGGAGTAATGTTTTTCCTGTTGTTAGCCAATTTGATGTCTGTTTGGGGTGTGCATATAAATAGTTTTTAGTCATGGCTAAGTCTTTATGTAAAGATGTTAATACTTTTAGCAAGAAGTTAGGTACTGCATCTGGGCCTGAGGTTTTGCATTTAGGAGCTTTTCTTAACTTTGTTTCAGTTTCTCTGGCTTTTACTTCATTCCACTTCATATCTGAATATTTGAACTTCTTATTCTTTTTACTTCTTCTACCCATTTAGTGTCTTTGTTATATTCTCAGGATCTTCATAGATATTTCTCTAAAATGTATCTAGTTCCTTCTTTTCGGTGGTGTTTCAATTCCTTTTGCCTTGTTCCCCAATTCTTTACAAAACTTTTTGGGGTCATCAATAAATAGCTTATTTTGCATTTTCCTTTATATTTATCTGCATATCTTCTAAATTTTTCTGCTGTGCTGATATTTTTAGTTTATTATTTGCTACAGTACATGATTTATCCTGATCTGCTCATCTATCTTTTTGAGTATTTTTGTAGATCTGTTCCCTCTTCTGTACTCTTCTAACAGTGATATGTCTTGTCTTAATTGCTTTATAGTTTTCTCTATTCAATACTAATGTGAAGAAATTAGACACTATTTATGCTAGCATGTCTGACTGAGTTTTTCTACATAATTTCAGATTAACCTGTGTATTATATGTTGGCATGACTAGCTATGATATTGTAAATAGGTTCTTACATGTTGATTTATGATCTGTTTGTACAGAATGTTTTAAAGACTTGACCGGTGTCCTTTTACATTTCTAACTGTGCATGTTTGAGAAGAAAGATTCTAAAGGCTAACTGTCTCAGATTTAGCTCTGCAGATGATGTCATTGGAATATTGACAGTTGCTCTGTGTTACTGTCAGATGCTGAAAGACAGGAAAGAACTTAAGTAAACAGCTGTTGGTTGATTTTCAAAATATGAAATGAAAATTAGATCTGGAACAATTGTGACAGTTAGGCTAGTCTATATAAGAGCCTGCTGAAGTCAGTTGTCAGTTATAGTTGCCAGTTGTCAGTTCATGTACTGGGCAGTGGATACCCAAAAGGACTCACCAAGAACTGTAAGCTTGCCTTTACAGTGTTCTTTAGTCTGACATAAAATTATAACTAATCAGTTAAATCAGTTAGAGTTTTTCTGAATGTTGGATTTTTATCCTACAGTATTAATTTCATTTTCCTGGTGATTGAGTTCTGTTTTCTTATTGGAAATTACTGTTTTATATTTTTAATCATTTTGCTCATTATTACATATTTTTATTAACTTACATTGATGCTGATCAATCAATGATTTCTTTAATGATTTGATAGTGCTTATACTTGCTTTGATAATTCCTAGGACCACTCTGAAGCCTGGCTGCTTAGGCCATTTGCTATCATTTGTTTTAATATCTAATTTTCATAATTGGACAACTCTTTAAAAGGGCACAAAGACACTCTGATTGGTGACAGCATTACCATATTATTTTGTGGAAGGGGCACAGGGGGAAATCTGTGTCAGGCTTTCCAAGAAGTGTTTAGATGTGTGAGATGTAATTTATTTAACTGTAAGTGTATCAGAAGTCTTAAACTGGGACACATTGCTCTAAAGAGTGTAATAAGGAGTTATATTATGGGTGTACATAAATATACAGTCAAGTCACAGGCTTTAGAACATGTTCCTGTTGTGCTCTTAGGGGAAAATTGTGAAATATTACTCCTGTTTAAGTCTCACAATGGAGTCAGTAGTGAGGATTGAAGTTCTTTACTTAGTGACCAAGGATAGTATGGGACATCACATTATTTGGTGGCAGTTCAGTGGGATATTATTTGGACATCACATTAATTGGTGGCAGCGGTGAGATATTATCTGGACAACACATTAAATCGTGCCAGTGGTGTGGGATTTTTAACTGGCTTTCATTAGCCTGTGGGTAGTTGTCATTAAGGTGTACACTCTCCACAACCACAAAGTAAACATACAGAATCTCAGTTCACCAACATTTTATTTAATTTTAGTCAGTCAGTTAGTTAGACAGGCAAAGATGTCATCAGAAGACTATAGTAAGCTGACAAAGAACCAGTTGGTTAAGGAGTGTAAAGCCAGAGGACTGGTGCATGTCAACCTGACTATGGAAGCAATGATTTCAGCCTTAGTTGCAGCTTCAGCTCAGGCCAGCCATTCAAAGGATATCCAGTTTGGTATTGGGGATTTTCAGCCTGCCAAGACAGGAAGTCCACCTTTTCTTTGGAGAACCTGAGAATCCTTCTGGAGTTAGAAAGACTGCATCTGGAGGTCAAATGTCTTGAACTGGACTCAGCAGAGAGCCTGCACCTGGAAGTCCAATGATAGTGCAATGTTTAGAAGCCGAGGAAAATCAGAGACAGTGCTGACATGAATTGGAGCTTCTTATCCTTTGAGAGGGTCATTGAGGTAGTGGGGAAGGGAATAAACAGACCCTAGATGCTGTATAAGTCAATAAGCTTTTTCCTCAATACAGGGATGGAGATGACTTTGATAGTTTTATTCATATATTTGAGAGGGTATGTAGACAGTATTATGTTGACCATGAGCTATGGGTTTGGCTCCTGACTACCTTACTCCAAGCTGTTCAGGCCATGTCAAAATTGTCTGATGTAGATTGTTTGAATTATGTTAAAGTTAAGAATTGTCTTCTAGATTGTTTTAAGCTAACACCTGAAGCTGATACAAAAAGGTTTGTGAACACAGACACAAGGCAGATGAATGTGTATGTGATTATATTGCTGATTTAAGTACCTACTTTCACAGATGGGTGAGTAGGTGTCAAATCATTACTTTTTAGGGATTGGCAGACCTTTTGGTGGGGGATAAGCCCTCAGTACTTTGCCTGATGACATGAGAATCTGTTTAGAAGACACAGAGTGTAACTTTGCTGAGGAGTTGGTGAGAAAAGGGGATCTGTACTTAGCAAGCAGAGCACCAATGCAAAAGAAAGGGATTCCTAGTGCTGCACATGGACATAAGTGTACCCATGGGGGAAGTCTAAACCACTCCAACAGAGTACACTAGGAACAGGGGAAACTATTAATCCAAGTACACGATTAGGGACTGGGTGTTTCAAATG
This sequence comes from Protopterus annectens, assembly GCF_019279795.1. Classification (NCBI taxonomy): domain Eukaryota; kingdom Metazoa; phylum Chordata; order Ceratodontiformes; family Protopteridae; genus Protopterus; species Protopterus annectens. The sequence goes on from NC_056731.1 coordinate 1,627,248,688, forward strand.
TAACCAGAGGGTCACATAGCAGTCAAATGTCCATCAAGGCAAAGTGAGAAACAAAGGGTGAGGGAGCCAGTAAGTGGGGATGACAAACAGCCAGTGGTAAGTTGTTTGGAAACAACAGGGGTGTCAGTCTATCACCAAAATTTATATTCTTAGAAAATGATAAACAAGTTACTGCTAAGAGAGACTCAACTTCTGATATAACCATTGTGAGGCCTGCAGTGGTTAGAGAAGAGCTGTACTTTGCTTGGGCAGTCCACTTCAGTAAGAGGTTTGGGAGGGACCCCATTCTAAATACCTTTGGCTAGGGTTCATCTTGACTGGGAGGCTGGGCTGGGAGGTTGGCTAGGGAAGCAAGCAGGTAGGTGTTTTTGAGGATATTCTTGCAGATGTTACTATTCAACTCCCAGCATGGTTTCAGGCCATACCACAGCACCACCTCAGCCCTCCTTTCCTTTACTACTGCCATAAACCAAAACAGGAATGACAATAGGCTAACCTCTGCCCTCTTTCTTGACCTATCAAAAACCTTTGATATGGTTAACCATGAACTTTTCATTATTTCACTAAAATCTATTTCACTCAACAAGCCTGTTATCCAGTGGTTCCAGTCCTACCTGACTGGTAGACAACAGGCAGTACTGTGGCAGGGCAAACTCTCCAGCCAGCTACCTCTCACATTTGGTGTCCTTCAAGGGTCCATACTAGGTCCACTACTCTTCTCCATTTTTATCAATAACCTTCACACTGCTATCCCTAAAGCTACCTGCATTAAATATGCAGATGATTCTACTCTGATCTGCTCAGCCACCTCCCCATCCGAACTGCAAACACTAACCCAAAATACATTTAGCACTATCAAGAACTGGCTCACCAACCAACACCTACTTATGAACTCCAATAAAATTAAACTTCTACTCTTCTCCCCCACTAGTAGATCTACCACACTTTCATTCTCTGTCACATCTAATAATAGTACCACTATTTCCCCAGATCATCACACCAAACCACTGGGAGTTATCATAGACAATAATCTCAAATTTGACCTACAGGTCAACAAAACCATACAGACCATCAATAAGAAGCTTGGATCACTGTATAGAAACAAGACATTTTTAACCTCACTGGCTAGGACTGCAATCGCCTGATCACACCTACTCTCTACACTTTTATATGCCTCGTCTGTACTCTCAAACTTCAACAAATATGAACTAGGTAAGCTGTTCCATAGCTACAATCATATTGCCAGATTCGCCACTGGCTCCATCTATAGAACCCACCACTGCCAGAACCTTAAACAACTAGAGTGGCTAGAACTGCCCAGCTTAATTCAATTCAATCAACTCTTAATAGTGCACAAAATTTTGTACCACCCTGAGGATACCCCCTCACTTAAAAATATTATTAAGCCATATAGCAGCCTGAGATCCCTATGGTCAGCAGATAAACTACTGGTCCAAACCCACAAAGCTAATAACTCTGCTGGTGAGTCCCTGTTTGCCAACTTTGTTGGCAAAACCTGGAATTCGTTACCAAACTACATAACCCTACAATCCTCCAAGTCTCTTCAAAAAAAACCTCAAACAGTATCTCAAAGTGAATTGGCTATGCCCATGTACCAACCCTGATTAAGTTATAAACTGAAAGCATATTCTGTAATTATCATAACTTTTAACTAAGTCACCAAGCTCTGCTTCCAACCTGATGTCTTTTACTTTTAATTGTGTCTGTCCATGAGAACTGTGAGTCCCTACTAGGGAACACTACTAAGCCATTGTATATAATCACTTTGTTTTTATAATTGTTTGCTAACTTCTGTGTAATCTATGCAAGTTGTCTATGTGGAGCTTTTCTCCCCGGGTCTCCGCTGAAAATGGACATGTATCCAGTCGGACTATCCCAGTAAACAAATGTAAAATAAAAATAAAAAAGTAAATAAATGTCCTGATAGGGAATTAATTTGATGATGATGCAGTACCTTGTGTACATGCAGTAACACACACTCAAGCTTGAAGACAGGATGTATGTCTGGTAGCCTGGGGAGACCCAGACAGATCTCATACGTGAAGTTGGGACTGGTCTGGTGGCTGTTTCAGAGAAGGAGCTATCCTACAGCAGTCGATCTAAAAGTGAGCCACAGTTGCTGGTAGGCACTAATGTTCCCTTGGATATGGTGAATGGAAGGACGGAGGTGAGTGATAGTACCCAGACTGACAGTGAGGCACAACTGTTGGAAGTTACTAGGCTTCCTGTGGAAGGGGAGCTTGGGAGGGTGACAAATGTTGAGCTTAGACAGGCTCAACTTAAGGACCCTACATTACAAAGCTTGAGGGAGATGGCTAAGGATGCACTAGAGGCTGAAGGAAGAGGAGAGTCTGTATAAGAGAACAAAGGTTTGTTGAATAAAAAGTAGACTCCTGGAGATGGGCTTGAAGGCAAAGCAGTATGGCAGTTGGTAGAGCCTATAGCCTACCATTTGCCACTTCTAGCTATAGTCCCTAAAATTCCTTGTGCAGGTGATATTAAGGCAGAGAAGGAAGATTTCTTGTGCAGAAAGTGGACTCCAAAGGGAGGGTTGGAAGGTGGGGTAGTAAGGCAGTTGGTTGAGCCTACAGCCTATCATCTGCTACTTCTTGCTATAGTACCTAATATTCCTTTTGCAGGTGATATTGATGTAGAGAAGGTGGTAAATGCTTTGCTAGAACTTTTCAGCAGGGTAGCTTTTCTGAGAGAGACACTGACTGACCAAGGTGAGAACTTCATGTCAGATCTGCTGACTTGTTTAAGGAAGCATTGTGTGGTGAAACATTTAGACACCACTCCCTACTATACCCAGACTAATGGTCTTGTGGAGAGGATAAACTCTACATTAAAGACTATGCTATGCTATGGGCATTTGCAGACCAGTTTAAAAGGGAAAAGTTAAACATTAACCCAGTAAGTGTCAGGTGGGTATGGCAGAGGTCACTTACTTAGGACACAGAGTGTGGAGTGTAAGATTAGGCCAGAACCTGTCAAAATAGAAGCTATTCAAGCTTGGCCAGTTCCTGTTACTAAATGTAAGTGAGAGCAATTCTAGGGACAGCGGGGTACTGTGGAAAATTTGTGTTCCGTTGTATTACAATAGCTGCACCACTTACTGATCTAACTAGGAATAATAAACCGGATAAGGAAGTGTGGACCACAGATTGTGAACAGGCATTCCAAACATTTAAGCAGATTTTGAGAGAAGCCCCTGTGTTAGCCATCCCAGATTATTTTAAAGAATTTGTTGTGCAAGTAGATGCATCAAATTGTGGGGTAGGGGCTGTGCTCAGCCAAGAGTTTCTTCAGAAGGTGAAGAACACTGCAGTGGGGTTAATAATGCCAATGCAAATCGATTGCCCAGGAGAGGAGTGGGTTGATATTCCCAGACAGACCCACTTTACTTTTGTCATTTTTCGAGGCGTCACTTGAAAACTGAGCTTGAGTCATATGGGGGAGAATTGTGAAGAAATTAGACACTGTTATTTGTGCTAGCATGTCAGGCTGAGTTTTTCTACATAATTTCAGATTTACCTGTGTATTATATGACAGCATGACTAGCTATGATCATGTAAATAGCTTCTTACATGTTGATTTATGATCTGTTTGTACAGAATGTTTTAAAGACTTGAACAGTGTCCTTTTACATTTCTAACTGCACGTGTTTGTGAAGAAAGATTCTAAGGGCAAACTGGTTCAGAGTCCGCTGATCTGCAGGTAATGTCATCAGAATGTTGACAGTTGCTATGTGTTACTGTCAGAAGTTAAAAGACAGGAAGGAACTTCAGTAAACAGCTGTTGGTTGATTTTCAGAAAATGAAATGACAATTAGATCTGGAACACTTGCAACAGTTAGGATAGTCTATAAAAGAGCCTGCTGAAGTCAATTGTCAGTTTTCAGTTGCAGTCATCAGTTCAGTTGTGAGTTGTTCACAGATGTACTGTGTAGTGGATACCCAAAAGCACTCACCAAGAACTGTAAGCCTGTCTTTGATCTGTTGTAGTAATTTAGTTTAGATCAGGGACAGTGTTATTTAGTCAGATAGGAAATTATAACTAATCAGTTAGATCAGTTAGAGTTTTTCTGAATGTTGGGTTTCTATCCTACAGTATTGATTTCATTTTCCTGACGATTGAATTATGTTTGTTTATTGGAAATTACTGTTTTTTATTTTTAATCAGTTTGCTCATTATTAAATATTATTATTAATTTACATTGTGGCTGATCAATCAGTGTTTCCTTTAGTGATTTGAGAGTGCTTATACTTGCTTTGATAATTCCCAGGGCCAGTCCGAAAGCCTAGCTGCATAGGTCATTTACTATCATTTGTTTTAAAATCTAATTTTCATAACTGGACATCCCTTTAAAAGGGCATGAAGACACTCTGATTGGTGGCAGCATTATCATATTATATTGGGGAAGGGACATATCTTGAAATCTGTGTCAGGCTTTCCCAGAAATGTTTGGATGTGTGAGATTTAATTTATTTAACTAAGTGTATCAGAGGACATTGCTCTGAAGTGTGTAATAAGGAGTTACATTAGAGGTGGACAGAAGTATACAGCCCAGTCACAGGCTATAGAGTTTGTCCCTGTTGAGTTCTTAGGAGACAATTGTGAAATATTACTCCTGTTTAAGTGATAGTCGCACATTGGAGTCAGTAGTGAGGACTGAAGCTCCTTAGTTACTGACCATAGTAAGGGGTGTCACATTATTTAGTGGCAGTTCATTTGTATATTATCTGAACATCACAACTTCCATGGTGGAATTTATTTTCTCCCCTTCCTTTCCTTTATTGCCCTGTGTTTTTGTGGTAAGACTTTATCTATTATTAATTTAACTGCACAGTAATATATCCTATTTACTTCTGTTATGTCACTGGAATCTCTATGAACAGTCCTAATTACTGTATTCATTTGTTTTATCAAACTTCCAAATTTTGGGGTTTTATCGACTTTATGTAGTCTATTTTTTCATTGATCTTAATATGTCTGTCCATCTCTATAAAATCAAGCAACTCTTCTCTCAGATCATTTTCTTCTAAACTGAGGGCACATTCTTTTTTTCTCCATTTCCTGTGGGCGAAAGTTCCAAAGCATCTTTCTGTGCCACATTCTCTTTAGTTTCATCCTGTGTTGTCTGTTGCTCTTTCATATGGGAACTCACTGACCTATCACTCCACAACATTGTGTCAGAGTTGCCAGAGTTTTCTGTTCCTTCCCTTGCTGTGCAACTTCAGCTGAACTTTTGTGCTGGTTTTCTATGGAAGGCTCTAAAATATCTTCATATGGCAACTGATCAGATGTTTCCCACTCCACTGGTTTCTCCTTAATTAAGTGATCCATTGCTCTATCCTGCTGTGATATTGTCAGAGTTATATTTTTTACACTAAATCCTTGACTTTACAGGTAATCTATAACCCCAGTTTCTATTTCTTTAACTTTTCCATTACTATTTTTTTTTATATTTTTCCTGTTTGTTTTCCTATTTTTTGCATTGCAAGATTTTCCATGTCCAGATGCCTTTGCTTGTATTTCTCTTTAAATATCTTTGGGGCTGCTTTTTTGTATTGATTAATTTGGCTTTCTCCTTTGCATAAATATTACACAATATCAGATCTCTCTTTCTTTCCCATGTCCATATTTCTTTTTTATACCTTTCAAAAATCTCTAAATTTTGTTCTTTATATTTTTGCACTTCCTCAGTTGCTTCTTTTTCCAAGTGGCCCGAGGTTTCTTGATCTATATAATGTTTCTGATAAATCTGTTGTATTAATGAACACAATCTTTTTTTTGAAACTTCTGGCAGTTTTTCTTGCGCAAGTGTTTTTCTTTCCCCTAATTTCTCTCTTAATCCTTTCGCATACCTCCTGTCTGGAAATTCTGGGCTTTTTGGATAGTAGTAACAATAATTTCTTTCTTATCCTCAATAGTCCACTCTATCATCTTTATGGCTCTTTTTTGGCCTATCAGTTTTTGTGATTTTTGTGGACTACTACTTCCTTCTACAACAGGAGGGCCATCATTCCCTCTGGGCATGGAGCAGACCCATTGTAGTACTGTTTTCATGTTTTGAGGCTTCTACACTGTCATTTTTTTCCAGTCCTGGCACCAGGGCACCTACCAGGATTGGGCAGTTTTTTATCCTGGGGTCTTGTCCACCCAGCTATCTTTTTTATTTTTAACCTACTTTTGTCCATTACATATGCTATATAAACTACAGTATATAGGAAAAACAGGGTCCACCTCATGAAGGTACTCACCAAGACTTGAGGATAAATTCAATTTCAGCAGTGCTACTCTCCTTTGCTTGGTAATTTATCATTTCTCCATTCACACTCCATCATCTCTCCATTTGGACGCCATTATCTCTCCATTCTGACCCATTCATCTCTTCATTCAGACGATGTGCCAGTCTGGGTGTACCAGTTGCCCCTGAGACTGTGCAAGCAGGTCCAGCATGTGAGGAAGTCTGTGGTAATTGCTCTTGGCCAATAACATAAACAGGGAGAACCAAGACTGCCTGAGCCAATCAAGGGTCACCACAATGATCTTTTGTCATTTCCCTTTGAACTTTCAGAAGTACCTTGTGAATCAGTGGAAAGGGTGGAAGAACAAACAGGAGCACTGCTGTACCAGGGGACAAGAATGCATCCATCCTCCAAGCATGGCTTCAAAGATGTCTGGAATAGAATTTCTTCAGGTGATCTGGACTAAATTCTGGAACACTACTGCCTTGAGCTTCCATTCATGTGGGTCTACCCAGGATCTGCTTGGTCTGTCTGCTACAATCTTCTGCACTGACAGGATGTGTGATGCCTGAAGAGACAGAAAATACTCCGCTTCCAGTTATCATTGTCAGTGAGCACAGGGGGTAAGAACTCATACCCCCAACTTTGTTGCGATACCACATCACTTTGGTTATGTCCATAACCATCAGAAAAGAACCCGGAGTCCAAAGGTGTTCAAGGACATTCAAGGCATGAAACACTGTCAACATTGTCTATACACTGATTAGCTTCCATGAGTCTTTGGGCCCCTAAGTGGCTAACCCTTGCATCCCCAGTGACAGTTTCCCAGGTGAAGTCAGATGAAGCTGTCTAGATAGATTGTATTGGCATCAGAGGGGAGAAAAGGAAGCCATGGATTGAGACTGACCTGATCTCTATGCTGTGTAATTCTTACCTGATGAAGGGCAGCACCAGCAACTGGGATTTCAGGGATGGAAAGTTCTACATCCAACAATTTTGAATGTACCATTGAACATTTTCTCACGTGAAGAGAGGCCAATGGTAAAATGAGAATAATGGATGCCATTAGTCCAAACATGTCTAGGAATTTTCTAGCTGAGATGACATTCCTCTGAGATAATTCCAGAAACACTGTTTATCGCAACAGGATGTCTTCAGGCAGAAAAGCCAAACTCTTGTTGAAGTCAATTAAGTACCTCAGAAATATGAGCTTTTGTGAAGGTGTCAAACATGACTTCAGGAGGTTCAACTTAAATCCTAGATGGGACAGGCAGGACAAGACCTTTTTTAGTGATTCCACACACCTGGATGGAGACTCTACACAGATCAGCAAGTAGTTTGAATAAAGAAAAACATGAAGCCCAGAGTCCATAGGTTCATAGGTTCATAGGTTGGTACTAGGCTATCAGCCCTAGGGCCTATACAAGCCTAGCCATAACAATTCCCTGGCTATTTCTTCCCACATTATTTACTTTCCTGGACCCCTGTCTAGCAGGGCAACTGACGTGATCCCTGGGGTGAATTTCCTTTCTCCCATCCAATCGTCAAGGTTCCTCTTGAAGAGGTCCAAAGAGGCACTCTGCTTGACATGTATGGACAATCTATTCCAGAGTCTGGGGAGTCTCTGGGTCAGGAACCTATCCCTCCAGCATGTTTTGTTTATTGTGATGACAAGGTTTAGATCCCTGGAGCGTGTAGCTCTGAGGGATTGGGATTTCTTTAAGTGTAGCATGTCCAACAGCTCTGGGTTTGACATGGCCTTGTATGTTAAGCAGAGATCGCTTCTGAGTAGACGATATGTGACAGAGTATAGCTGGAGTTTTTTAAGGCGGTCAGCGTAGGGCATCTGCTTTAGGCCTGTGATTCTTTTAGTGAGGTATTTCTGAGGCCTTTCCAGTTCTTGCAGATGTCTTGAGAGGTACATACCAAATGGGGCGTTGTATTCTATAATGGGTCTAACGAGGAATGAGTACAGTGGGACAATGACCTCCTTTTTTCTGGATGAAAAGCCCTTCATGATGAGGTGTGCCACATAGAAGGATTTCCTGACTGTTGTGGCGATGTGGTTATCGAAGGTGAGACCACTGTCCACCTGTGTCCCTAAGTCTCTTATCACACTTTCTGTGTTTAGTGTACTGCCACCTATATGGTAATTCATGGATACATGTTTTTTCCCAAAGGGGATAACAATACATTTCTTGGCATTGAGCTTGAGCTCATGGCTCTGGCACCAAGCATCCATTTCTGTAAGGCCCTTGTGTAGAGTATCCACATAATTTGGGGATTCAATAATGGCTCCCAGTTTGCAGTCATCTGCAAACTTTGTTAGCCAGAGTCCTTTAGTGTTGACCTGTACTTCAGAGAAGTAGATGCCAAACAAGAGCGGCCCCAGGACTAAACCCTGAGGTACTCCACTTGTCACTTGTCTGGAGCTGGATTTGGAGTCGGCTACTTTTACAGTGTGGGTTCTATCAGTAAGCCATTTAGCCATCCATTGGGTGACATAGGGATTAATGCCCAACTTAGTAAGTTTATCTATGATTCCAGAGTGGGGGATGGTGTCAAAGGCCTTGGCAAGGTCTAGATAGGCTGTGTGGACCACCTTACCCTTGTCCATGGCTCTGGAGACTGATTCAAAGAAGTCAATCAGGTTCAGGAGACAAGATTGGCCCTTCACAAACCCAAACTGGGTGGGGTCCAGTGTTTGAAGGTTGCCAATGTCTTTGCTTATAAGTTCCATGATAATACGCTCCATGGCCTTGCAGATAACGCTTGTTAGACTGATGGGACGGTAGTTTCCGGGATCCAAGGTGGATCCCGCCTTGTGGATTGGGATAACTGTAGCTCTGCGCCACTCAGTGGGCACGAAACCTGAGGTGAGGCTATGATTAAACATGACACTTAAGTGAGGTGCCAGTTCATATTGTAGTTCATGTAGTACACAGCCCGGGATGTCATCTGGTCCCATGGATGCTGTATTCTTGGCTTTAGAGAGTGCGTTTTGTACCTGTGTGGCCGTTATTACTGGAATTTGGCAATCTTCCGGTATTGAGATGGGCCATTTAGGGGGTGAGAGGGGTGTGAAGTTGGCACTGAATTGATCTGCCAGGATATTGACAATATCCTTCGGATCAGTATATTTAATGCCATTCTGTTTTAGCTCAGAGCAGATCTGAGCATTGCCATTTAGATTCTTGACATAGTTATAGAATGCTTTGTGGTTGTCTTTGGAATCTTTGGCAATTTTATTTTCGTAACTAGCTTTGGAGGATTTTATGAGGCATCTCAGTTTCTTACTGAGGCTAGTAAGGGAGTTTTTTGCATCCTGGGATTTTCCTCTTTTCTGCAAAAGTTTCTTCCTTTTGTTGTAAAGTTTGTTTATGGCAGGGGACCACCAGATTGGCTTCCTTTTTTGGATGAGAGCATTTTGGTTCTATTTGGGATGGCACGATTCATGCATGAGTGGATGTGCTCGTACAGTGCCTTAGTGTAGGATTCAGCAGTTGAACTTTCAGTTCCCGTCTGCATGGGTGTCATGAAGTTTGTCACTTCTGACTTGAGTAGCATGAAGTTGGCTTTGGAGAAGTTTTTATGGTGGTTTCTTTACTGGGGGTGGGGGTGGGATGTGGATGTTAAGGGTGATTAGCTTATGGTCAGACCTGACTAACGAGGGGGTGATCATAGGTATGGAGCATTGATTTACCATGTTGGTAATGACCAGGTCTAGGATATTGGAGCGCCTGGTGGGACTATGGATTAGTTGATCCAGGGCGTTGGAATTTATGAATTCCAAGAACCGTTCTTAAAGGCGTTGGGACATGAGTAGTTTTCCCAGTTAATGGCAGGGTAGTTAAAATCACCCAGTATTAGGGTGTTTGGTTCTATCTTAATATTTTCCAGTATGTTTAGAAAGGTGTAGTGAGAATCTTGGGGTATGGTGGGGATCTGTAGCAAGCTACAATTTGGATTGCAGTCTTACCTAGTGTTAGTTGCACTTGGAGAATTTCAGACACATTGTGTTGGCCAACTAGCCTGGTGGTGTGAATATCCTTGGTGAATATTGACACCCCTCCACCTTTAGTGTTTCGGTCCTGGTTTGGTGGCCGAAAAGTGTGGTAAGAGTTGTAGCCTGGTATTGCAGGGTGCTCTCTGGAGCCTTGAACCAGGTCTCAGTTACTGCACAGATATCGATGTTCTCCATTTTTAGGAGTGCCTCGAGAGAGTGCATTTTGAGGTTTAGACTTCTAGCATTGAGTAGCATTACCTTCAGATTTTGCATGCTTGTACCTGTTATGGTGGTGGTTTTGTCCTTTGAAGTTTGCCTAAAAAAGGCACTATAGGGGTGGCAAGAGCCTTAGCCAGTAACCTGAATCCCAGGGGTGACAGGTGCAGACCATCTCTGGCAAAGCATTGTGGTCTGTCAATCATGTCATCCCAGGCAGACGGATACTGGATCCCCTTTGAATGACACCATAAACTTAGCCAATTGTTGAAGTCAATCATTTTATCCTTATATTGTGGTATCATTCTGGGCGAAGGCAGGATGCTACTCAGGGCTAGGGTCATACCTGCCTGGGCCACATGATCCGAGAGCTCTTCCATGTCTCTTTTCATGTAGTCCAGGGAGGTACGTCTCAAGTCATTCACTCCAACATGGACAATGACAGAGTCATATTTGTACTTGTTGTGGAGTGACTTGAGTGCATGCGTTATGTGGCGGATCCTGGCACCCGACAGGCAGCTGACTGTAATTTTCTCCTTATTCAACCTGGTGAGAGGGACATCAGTGTGCCGGCCTATAGAGTCACCTATGACTAAAGTGTTAGGTACATTGTCTTGCCTTAGGGGCTGTTGCTGGGTGGCACACTGGTGTTGTGAACTATGTGACACATTGGTTGTGATTGGTGTTTGTTTGCGTTTCAGCTTCAGAGGTCTTTGTTGCTTGGACAGGTTACAGTTAAGGGCCTCTGCATATGTGGATTTAGTGTTGCTATATGTGGGTGTTGGTGGTGCGGGTTTAGAAGGGCTATGTGTTGCTTGAGGTATAGTGTGGCTGTTTACCTTCTCCTCTTGACTGTCTAGCACAATCTTTGGTGGAGAGAGCTTTGCTTCCATTTTGGCTATGTAAGTGCATCTCTCACAAGTTGTAGTGTTGGGTGGTAGGAGGAGAGGGTTGTCTATGTACATGAGGCAATTGCTGCATTGCCCCAGTATGCCCAGATTCACCAGGTGGACAGGAGAAATCACCGGAAGCTGACCCTTGGACATGCCTGGTTTGGGGCTTTTTTTTATCTTTGTAAAGTATAGGAGCTGTTTCCTTAGCAAGGTACTTTGCAATTATAGGCTTAGTGCCTACTATTAATTTCTCCTTGTTAACAAGGAGAGTTCAGTGTTTGTATGAGTTTAAGGCTTCCTAGTGCTTTCCAGCAGGTATTAGAGAAAGTGCTAGTCACAGGGATGCTTAAAGGTAAGATTGAAAAGAATGCACTCTGCAGTGTGCACTGGAGAAGTGGACCACTACAGAAGCAAGGCATTTGGTTTGCACTCATGTTGCAGTGGATAACCCAAAGGGCAGTAAAACAACTGATAGTGTGATCCAGACACAACAAATCTCAGATATCCCCTGAAGCAATGAGCAATAAGGATATGTAGAAAGGCAGCCATCAAGGCCAGGGTCACAATGAAGCAGTGGTACAGAAGCAGAGGAAGCACTGTCTACAGGATGAGCATCTTGAACTTGGGAACCTTGACAAATGTATTCAAAAAAGAAAGGTTCCACACCAGTCTCTATGAATGCTCTTATTGAGGAACCAAAGACTACTATAAAGGAAATTTCTCATTCTTTCTGAAGGGGTGGTGGGGTCTATGATTTCCTGAGTCCAGCATTTATTTGCTGGTGAATAGGAGGTAGTAATGAAATCTGGTCAGGTAGATGAAGGGGACACCCCCCCAACAGAGGCAGAAGATATTGTTACTTCTGTCTGAAACTCCTGCCAGCAATGTTTGCACCCATTTGTCAGAAACCATGGATGGCCAGGGTACCTTACTGAGAGCTAACTTGAGAGATGAGGTGCTTGACATGGGACTTTGTAAAGATAAGTACTATGCCTGGTATAGTCATAAGTTGGATGGAGGGGTTATCCTTTCATGGAAAGGAATCCTTCTTCTTAGACTTGGTGGATTTTCCATCCTGCAGTTTCCTTTTTTGCCTTGAATTTTGTTTGGCTGGGACTTCTGCTAGTTAGGCTACCTAAACTTATCTTGCTCAAAAGAAGAGAATTAGAGAATATGAATCATTTTCAATGCACCTTGCATCTATTTACCTCTGTCATCCTAGTGTTTGAGGATCTTACCTCTTGTACCAAACACACAATCAAACTCATGAGGAGTATTCATAATTTCATTTTTTAACTAATTAGAAAACATCTGGGAATGCAACTGAGCATACCTCCTAATCACAAATGACAATGCTGCATTTCTAGAAATAGTATCAGCCTCTTCCAAGGCAGTTTTTACAGCATAGTTTGGCACCTGAGAAACATTGCAAACAATATCTTTAGCACAGACCTTTTGCTCTGCAGGCAGTGATGCAACAAGTCTTCTAAACTGCCCATATATCTCAACACAAACTTCCACAGAAAATGCTGGTAGTTAACACTTTAAAAGCTGCAATATTGGACTGTGCCAGCTTCTTTCCCTGAGATTCTATCCACTTACCTAGATAATCTTGAGGGCTTGATTAAAAAGAAGCAAATATCACTGGAGACACTGAAAATCAGAGTCCGCAGACAAAAAGGCTTGATGGCCAGGTGAGGCCAAACATACCTTAAAATTGTTAAACTCTTTCTTAGGCAAAGCCTTTTAGAATAGAAGAGAACTATAAGCTTTCTAGAAGACTTCCCGAACACTAGGATCAAAAGAGGGAAAGGGAAACATTTGTTTAGGTCCCTGTATCTGTTCACCATCAGACGAAACTGACTGATCTGACACAGACAGGTCAGAGTTCTCAGACACAGGATCCCATTGAAACAAGGTTGTTTAGTAGATTGTCTAGGGATGGAGGTGCCAGCATTACAGCAACCCAGGTATGCACCCAGCAACCAACTGCCTGAATCATGGATTTATCCATAGCCAACATCTCAGGTAGGAAAGAAGTCAGAGTCTGCTGCCTCACCAGGTGGAGGGTCTTCTGTCTCTTTCTAGCATACACTACACACTAGTGGGAGAATCCCCAAGGGAAAAGTATCAATACTGGCAACAGAACCTGCACCACTAACTTCTCCTTCACCTATAGGCTTTGGTTCTTTCATACCTGAAGCAGGTAGTGGTATAGCTCCAGAGGATTTGTCTGACCCTCTTGTCATGTACAGTTGTGACACTTTGACCACCCCAGGGAACCTGGAGGTAACAGAAGGTGAGTTATTTAATAAACTGCCTGAAGCTAAGGCTACTGCAGAGTCACAACCTGTAGGCTGAGGCATATTTTTTATTCATTCTTTCATTTTTTAGATGCAGATGGGGAAGATGAAATAGAGTAAAATGACAGTAATTTCAGCCGATCCACACAGAACAGATGATGAAGACCTTGAAGTCTCCTTCTGAGGAACCTCTGTGATCTCTCCAGTTGCTGCAGGTGTTTGGAAAGGTACATACCAAAAGGGACATTGTACTTAGTTATTGGGCTGATGAGGGAAGAGTACAGAGAGGTTATAACTTCTTTTTTTTCTGGAGGCAATGCCCTTACTTATGAGATGAGCAATATAGAATGCCCTTCTTACCACTGTGGAGACATGGTGATGGATCCATGTCAAGGTAAGGCTACTGTCAACTTGTGTGCCCAGGTCTGTCACCACTGAGTGAGTGTTTAGGGTGTTTCTATTTATGTGGTCGTTAGCCAGAACATTGCTCTTACTGAAAGGGATGATAATAGATTTTTTCCACTGACTTTAAGTCTGTGACTTTGGCTGCCATCATTTGTTTGCGTAAGACCTTCTTGTAGGATGTTGACATTGTTTGAGGATTCTATGACTACTCCCAGTTTGCAGTCATCAGCAAACTTTGTCAGCCACAGACCTTCAGTTTTTGCTTGTACTTCGGAGAAATAGAGTCCAAACAGTAGAGGTCCAAGGACTGATCCCTGTGGAACATCATTGGCTATGGGTCTGCTGTTGGAAGTGAATTCCCCTATGTTGACTATATGGGTTCTATTGGTAATCCAGTTAGTGGCCCACCTAATGGTATAAGGGTTGATACCTAGCTAGGTCAGTTTGCCAATAATGCCTGAGTGAGGAATAGTGTCAAAAGTCTTAGCTACATCCAGGTAGACTGTATGCACTGTTTTCCCCTCATCCAGGGCTCTGCTGACTGTTTCAAAGAAGTGCACCAGGTTTAACAGGCATGCTCTCCCTTTGACAAATCCAAACTGAGTAGGGTCAAGTGTTTTTGAGTTTACCTACATATTTGTTGATGAGGTCCATAATGATTAACTCCATGGCCTTGCAGATAAGGCTAGTTAGGCTAATAGGTCTATAGTTACCAGGGTCAGTGGAAGCACCACCTTTGTGCAAGGGGATAACAGTGGCCTTTGTCCATTCAGCTGGGATGAAGCTGGTGCTTAAACTGTTATTGAAAAGAGTACCTAATGGTGCTGCTAATTATTGTTGGAGCCCATGTAGGATGCAGCCTGGGATGTTATCAGGTCCTGTAGATGCTGTGTTTTTGGCTTTAGAGAAGGCATATACAACCTGTTCTCTAGAGATACAAGGTGGGGGACAGGTGGAAGGAATGTCATGGGGTATATGTGGTGGGGACAGGGGAGTGAAGTTTTTACAGAACCTGTCAGCTAACAGGTTTGCTATGCCCACAGACTCAGTGTATGTGATATCATTAACTACCAGTTTGGTGCAAATCTGGGTCTTACCTTTTAGGCTACAGATGTAACTAAAGAATGCCTTGGGTTGTCCTCAGTTGAGGACACTAATTTGGATTCATAATTTGCTTTGGAGGACTTCACAAGAAGTCTTATTTGCTTGTTTAATCCAAGGAGGGAGTGTTTCCAGTTTAGGGCTCACTCCCTCTTACTTCTGGAAAACAATTTCTTCCTCTTATTGTGAAGCCAGTTAATGGCAGTTGTCCACAAGGCAGGTTTGCTCTTCCTTGAAGATCTTGTTTTGGTCTTATCAGGTATGGCAATCTTAATGCAGTTATACAGGTGTTTGTAAAAAGCATTGGTGTAGGACTCTGCATAGTTGCCAGTTCCATTTGAGGGAGGAGGTGTAGTGAAGCTATTTATACCATCCCTTAGAAGGATATAATATTCTTTGGAGAAATTTTTTAGTTTAGTAACATTTACAAAAACCTTTACAGTAGTATTAGGTATGGGCATAGCTATGCTCTTATTTCTAAGAGATTTTTCATTTTCTTGTAAAACACTGTCAAATTATATCCCAAAATTAATTTTTATAATGAATAGTTTAAATTCAGTTAGAGTATCAACTAGATTAAATGTAGGTGTAAGGAATTAATGTAAAACCTTTTTGAAAAAGTGAAAAATATTTGTCCATGACAGTAAGTGTACTGTAATTATAAATAATAAAATTATTTTTAGTAACTATAGCAGTATAACCAAAACATCTATCTAAGAGTGATTCCAATGGTCCCTGTTCCTCCCCCTCATATTCCAATTCTGTCCCCGTTTTTATATATTTTTACACTGGTACCATTTTACATTCTCATACACTTTTTATATTTTTTGTGTTAAGCATAAAGAAACATTTTTATCAAACTTTTAATAAAGTTTTTACTAAAGTACTCATCAATGTATTTATGTGTACGTCAAGAAAAATGAGTCAGTGAATGGTAAACACCACGTTCTTTAAATGCAGCATAGGTTTACAGCACAAATTTTCCTTAAAAGGCATTTTTAGTTATTCAGTCTTCAATCTTATTATTTAATTTCATTTGATTATTTTATTTCATTGGTAGGGTTATATATATGGTGCTTCTGGGACCATTTCAATATGTTCTGAAGAAGTCTGTATTGCTTGTACCAGATGAAAAGCATATAGTGAATTCCTGTGATTAAAGTCCGTTTTTGGATTAAATAAAACATTTGGTGGCTCCTTTTAAGTTGTGGCTTCCTTTCCGGAGTTGGTCAGACTTGCTGGTTCGTCTAAGTAGTGGTCTTTTCATCATGTTTACTGGTATGTGATGTATCTATTAATTCAAACACAGAGAAACAGTTGCCAAAAAGTACCCATAACCAAAAGAAAGGCAACTGGAGGAGAATCAGGTAGTAAATGGTAAAAAAAATCCAGCTTTAATCCACTAGGCAAAACCAGTAACAGCACCAAAGAACAGATACATAAGCGCTTTAAAATCACACTGAGTTTTCATTTCAGTGAACTTCCTCAGATGTAAAATCTGATGTTACAGGTTTTGCCTAGTGGATTAAAGCTGGATTTTTTACCATTTACTGCCTGATTCTCCTTCAGCTGCCTTTCTTTTGGTTAATGTTTCTATTACTCCATTATTTGTTTTACTTTATTCTACTCATGTTTCCTGCCACATTCCAAGGATATGTAGTAGATGGACTGCATGCACTAAATTGGCCATTGGTGTGAGTGTGCATGCAAGTGTGCAGTAGGGAAGAATGGCTGCAACAGCGATAGCCATTTGGTGGTATAAACCTTGGCTCTAGATGATTGTAACTTTTGATGTGACACCCTGACCCAATGTGCAAAAGTGGGAAAAAGGGGTTGTGGATGGATGGATGGATGGATGGATGGAGGGATGGATTTATGCTTTTGGTCTGGGTGACAGCTGAAAATGGTCTTTTGACCAGTTTACTTACTCAATAAGTGCAAACACATACATATATACATAAAAACCTCAGCTTTGGCCAGCTAAGAACTTGTTGTATTCAACTGGACGTATAAGAGAATTTAAGTACCTTTATTTGCACTTTTTTTTTCAAAAAAATACAGTATTTAAATTGATTTTAACTGTGTGGAAGGAATATTAACTGAACTGGAAGTTTTGACTCTGCTCTTCAGTTAGTGCTGCTTGAATTTTATTATTTGTTAGTAATTGCAGGTGTGGGGGTAGCCACATTCTTTGATTTCCTGTCCTTGCCTATTTAAGTGGTACAGTGTGAAATATTTTCTGCTTAAAAACCTCAGCTTTGGCCGGCTAAGAACTTGTTGTATTCAACTGGACGTATAAGAGAATTTAAGTACCTTTATCTGCACTTTTTTTAAAAAAAAAATACAGTGTTTAAATTGATTTTAACTGCGTAGAAGGAATATTAACTGAACTGGAAGTTTTGACTCTGCTCTTCAGTTAGTGCTGCTTGAATTTTATTATTTGTTAGTAATTGCAAGTGTGGGGGTAGCCACATTCTTTGATTTCCTGTCCTTGCCTATTTAAGTGGTACAGTGTGAAATATTTTCTGCTTAAAAACCTCAGCTTTGGCCGGCTAAGAACTTGTTGTATTCAACTGGACGTATAAGAGAATTTAAGTACTTTTATCTGCACTTTTTTTTTCAAAAACATACAGTATTTAAATTGATTTTAACTGTGTGGAAGGAATATTAACTGAACTGGAAGTTTTGACTCTGCTCTTCAGTTAGTGCTGCTTGAATTTTATTATTTGTTAGTAATTGCAGGTGTGGGGGTAGCCACATTCTTTGATTTCCTGTCCTTGCCTATTTAAGTGGTACAAAGTGAAATATTTTCTGCTTAAAAACCTCAGCTTTGGCCGGCTAAGAACTTGTTGTATTCAACTGGACGTATAAGAGAATTTAAGTACCTTTATCTGCACTTTTTTTCCCAAAAAATACAGTATTTAAATTGATTT
Organism: Protopterus annectens; assembly: GCF_019279795.1. Classification (NCBI taxonomy): domain Eukaryota; kingdom Metazoa; phylum Chordata; order Ceratodontiformes; family Protopteridae; genus Protopterus; species Protopterus annectens. Next base: position 1,627,266,817 of record NC_056731.1, read on the forward strand.
TAACTGTGTGGAAGGAATATTAACTGAACTGGAAGTTTTGACTCTGCTGTTCAGTTAGTGCTGCTTGAATTTTATTATTTGTTAGTAATTGCAGGTGTGGGGGTAGCCACATTCTTTGATTTCCTGTCCTTGCCTATTTAAGTGGTACAGTGTGAAATATTTTCTGTTTAAAAACCTCAGCTTTGGCCGACTAAGAACTTGTTATATTCAACTGGACGTATAAGAGAATTTAAGTACCTTTATCTGCACTTTTTTTTCCCCAAAAAATACAGTATTTAAATTAATTTTAACTGTGTGGAAGGAATATTAACTGAACTGGAAGTTTTGACTCTGCTCTCCAGTTAGTCCCACCCACCCTCCCTGTTTTTGTTTTGGTGTTAATCTTAGTGGCCTTGCAACTGCCCGCCCCTCTTGTAAATTTGTGTTTGGATACTCCTTCTGGGCCCATCTCATTTGCTCACTCAACTGAGTGCAGTGAGATCATAGTCTGATTTCAGCACTCCTACTGTGTACAAAGAGAGCATCTGGGAAACAGAAAAAAAAAATTTAAGCTTGTTTCCTGCCTTTTCTGTTAAGTGGTATAGACTATTTGTAGGCTTCTGAGCCCCCAAGTCCTTCTGTGTTGGAGGGAAGCCTTCTAGCTTAGTTTTTTTTTCTTATAACTAGCCAGTTTTCTAGTTTCAGCACTCAAATCTGTTTCTTTGATCTCAGCACTTGTTCAGAAAAAAAAAATTCATCTGCTTTTACTGTACTTGTGTTTCTACCTACTTTTTTTTTTACTTTTGCATCACCTTAAAAGTACTCAATTGTATTTATTACTGCTTGGTGTAACTCATTCTACGCCTTTTGGTTTAAACACTTGGGCTTCAGACCAGTTGTTTTGCACTGAGAGGGTTTGTGGTCTGCACTGTAGTGGCAGAACAGGTAGCTTACATCCTTCTAGGTTGGGAACTGCTGATTGAGGGCTCAGTGTCTGTTATTCTAAAAGTGTATTCATTCTGGTTTAAGCACTTGGGCTTTCAGGCCAGTGATTTTACATTAAGAGGGTTCGTGGTCTTCACTCTTGTGGGAGGAGAGGCTGGACTCTGCCCTTCTGAGCTGGGAATTTCTGGTTAAAGGCTTATAGTGCATGCATATCTGAACTGCTTCTTACTGAAGTTGGTGCGCCTTGTTTGCTGTGGCATAGACTGGATTCGGGCCTGCTGGATCTAGCTTTGTTTTTGTAAATTGAGCACTAATCCAGGCATTCTCTAAAGTATTCAATTGTATTTATTACTGCTTGGTAGTAACTTGATTAAAGTGTAGCTATCATTCTAAGTCTTTTGGTTTAAGCACTTGGGCTTCAGACCAGTTGTTTTACATTAGGAAGGTTTGTGGCATGAACTGTGGTGGCAGGACAGGTAGCTTTCATCCTTCTAAATTGGGAACTGCTGATTGAAAGCCCAGTGTCTGTTATTCTTAAAGTGTATTAGTTCTGGTTTAAGCACTTGGGCTTCAGGCCAGTTATTTTACATTAAGAAGGTTTGTGGTCTGCACTCTTGTGGGAGAAGAGGCTGGACTCTGCCCTTCTGAGCTGGGAATTTCTGGTTAAAGGTTTATAGTGCCTGAATATTTGAACTGTATCTTACTGAAATTGGTACACCTTGTTTGCTGTAGCATAGACTAGATCCAGGCCTGCTGAATCTAGCTTTGTTTATATGCTTGTTGTTTGTTTGCTTGTTATTTCCCTGGAACGCTAATTCCACCTAATACGTGGCTTCTCAGCTTCTGTGGATCACTAGTGATATCTGCATTGCTTACTGTACTTATTTCCTTGTTTCACTTGAAAGAAAGTTACTGTTTGTCGTTTTGCATTTAAGTTACCTGTAACACATTGCACTTAAGTTACCTGGCACTTGCTCACTAAAGCAATTATATAAGTCAGCACTAAAAATTAAAAGCACTACATCCTCACTCCCCACTGGCCCTTGTTTTCAATTATTAAGGAATTCCCAATATTATTCTAGCATGTCCAAAGGTCAGTTGTCAATCTCCTCTCCGGTTCAGCTGGTGAATCTGGGAATCTTGAGGCAATGTTACAACTGCCTCATGTACACAGACAACCCTCTCCTCCTCCCAACAAATTCCAACCCATGTGAGAGATGCAACCATATAGCCAAACTGGAGGCTAAGCTCTCTCAACTCAGTGCTGACATAACCAGTCAGGAGGAGAAGGAAACCACACTCACTACAATTCCAGTCTCACATAGACCTACCACGACAGCAAACCAAACACATAATCACACAAAAACATACTCGGAGGCTCTAAATAAAGATCTGCCTAAGTAGCAGAGACCTCCAAAGCAGACACCCAAGCAACCGCTACCCCAAAACAAAACACGTGCAACACATATCTCACAAAGCCAGTGTGCCGAACAGTCACAGTCCTTAAGACTAAACAACACACCTGATACACTTGTAATAGGTGACTCTATCGTTAGGCACACTGATGTCCCGCTCACCAGGCTGAACAAGGAGAGGGTCACGGTGAGCAGCCTGTCAGGCGCTAGGATCCGCCACATAACACAAGCACTCAGGTCACTCCAAGGCAAGTACAAATATGACTCAGTCATTGTCCATGCTGGTGTGAATGACCTGAGACGTACCTCCCTGGACTACATGAAAAGAGACATAAAGGAGCTCTCTGAGCATGTAGCCCAGGCCGGTATGACCCTGACCTTGAGTAGCATCTTACCCTCACCAAGAATGATGCCACAATATGAAGACAAGATGATCAATTTCAACAATTGGCTTAAGTACTGGTGTCATTCAAAGGGGATCCAATGCCTGTCAGCTTGGGATGATATGCTCGACAAGCCACAATTCTTTGCTAGGGACGGCTTGCACCTGTCACCCCTGGACTTTCGGATATTGGCAAAGGCTCTTGCTACCCCCATAGTGCCTTTTTTAGGCAAGGCTCAAAAGACAAACCCACCTCCATAGGTATCACAAGGGATAAGAAACTAAGAGTAATGCTACTCAACGCCAGAAGTCTAAACCTCAAGATGCACGCACTCAAAACTCTCCTTAGCATGGAGAACATTGATATCTGTGCAGTAACAGAAACCTGGTTCAGGGCTCCCGAGAGCACCCCAGCACTACCAGGTTATACCTCATACCATGCTTTTCGGCCCCAAAACTTGGATCGAACCACAAAAGGAGGGGGAGTATCGATATTCATCAAAGATACCCACACCTCCAGGTTGGTGGCAATGCACGAAGCATCAGAGACTATCCATGTGCAACTAACAGTGGGTAAAACTGCCTTCCAGTTTATAGCCTGCTACAGACCACCCGCCCAAACCCAGGAACCCCACGCGGCCTTCCTGAGAACACTGGAAAATATGAAGGTCTCTCCAAACACCATTATATTGGGCGACTTCAACTACCCAAACATAGACTGGGAGCATTACTCTAGCTCCAACACCCTAGCCCAAAGATTCCTAGAATTTATAAACTCAAATGCTATGGAACAACTTGTTACCACTCCCACAGGAGGGGAAAACGTACTGGACCTGATCATCACCAACATGGGGACTCTATGCTCCAGACCAGAAGTGTATCCCTCACTGGTAAGATTAGACCATAAACTAATCTCACTGGATATTCACATCCTGACCCCACCCCCTGCCCAGAAAACCATAGTGAAAATCTTCTCTAAAGCAAATTTCACACTCCTCAAAACCAAGGTGGAATCCTTCAAAGCCCCCGGGCCTGTGGAAAATACGGCCCAGAACGCAGAATCCTTTATAAACGCATTCTATGAACACCTTCAGGAATGCATGGATCATGCGATCCCAAATAAAACCAAGACCCAATCCTCCAAAGGCAGGCGTCCTGTCTGGTGGACCCCAGCCATAAACAAACTATACAACAGAAGGAGGAAGCTACTAAATGATAGAGCAAAATCCCAAAAAGGGAAGGCATCACTGATCAGTATTAGCAAAAAACTACGGGCACTCATAAAATTGTCTAAGGCCAGCTTCGAGAGAAAAATTGCACAGGACACTAAGTATAATCACAAGGCTTTCTTTAGTTATGTTAGGAACCTGGGTGGTAATTCCCAGATATGCTCAGAATTAGTCCAAAATGACAAAAGATACACTAAACCCACAGACATTGCCAACATCCTAGCTGACAGGTTCAGCGCAAACTTCTCCCTCCCCACCAAAGGGCAAATAACTATCACAGCAGAGTGCTGCCCCAGTGACATCTCAGATGCTCAGGTAAGAGCCGCCCTCTCCAAAGCAAAAAACACAGCATCAATGGGACCAGACGGTGTCCCGGGCTGCGTCCTACATGAACTCCAAGAAGAGCTAAACCCAAACATAAAACTACTGTTTAATCTCAGCCTTACTACAGGATATGTGCCCAAAGAGTGGCGTACAGTAACAGTGGTCCCTCTCCATAAAGGTGGTGCCTCAACAGATCCTGGAAACTATCACCCCATAAGCCTGACTAGCTTGGTCTGCAAAGCTATGGAAAGGATCATCATGGACCTCATAAATAAAGATATTGGGGACCTACAGACACTGGATCCTACCCAGTTCGGCTTTGTTAAGGGCAGATCCTGCCTCTTAAACCTGGTTGATTTCTTTGAAACAGTCACCAAGGCCATTGAGGAGGGGAAGGTGGTCCACACAGCCTACCTGGACCTCGCAAAAGCCTTCGATACAATACCCCACTCGGGCATTATAGATAAGCTCACCAGCTTAAATATAAACCCCTATGTCACTAGATGGATTGCAAACTGGCTCAAGGACAGTACCCACATGGTTAAAATTGCTGGGGCCATGTCAGACTCCAAACCAGTTACAAGTGGTGTCCCACAAGGCTCAGTCCTGGGACCTCTCTTGTTCGGTATATATTTCTCGGAGGTACAGGCCAACACGGAAGGACTGTGGCTGACCAAGTTCGCAGATGACTGCAAACTGGGCGCCATAATCGACTCTCCAGCCGACACAAGCATCCTCCAAAAGGGCCTCATAGAAACAGAAAACTGGTGCCAGAGCCATGGCCTCAAGCTAAATGCCAAAAAGTGTATAGTCATCCCCTTTGGCAAAAACAAAGTGCCCACAAATTACCACATATGTGGTAATCCATTAAGTACAGAAGAAGTAATTAGGGACCTGGGGACCCAAGTTGATAACAATCTCTCATTTGACAACCACGTGGCCAAAGTGGTTAGAAAAACATTTTATATAGCCCACCTAATCATGAAGGAATTCACATCTAGATCAGGGGAGGTCATCGTGCCTCTTTACTCATCCCTCATCAGGCCCATAATTGAGTACAATGCCCCTTTCGGGATGTACCTTACCAGACACCTGCAGCAACTGGAAAGACCCCAAAAGTACCTCACCAAGAGGATCAAAGGGCTTAAACAGATGCCATATGCTGCCCGGTTAAAGAAACTCCAGCTCTACTCAGTGGCACACCGCCTGTTCAGAGGCGATCTGTGCCTGACGTATAAAGCCATGTCCAACCCGGAATTAATGGACATGCTGCACCTCAGAAAATCCAAATCCCATTGAGCTACGCGCTCGAGAGACTTGAACCTCAGCACTGAAATAAATAGGACATGCTGGAGGGACAGATTCATAACCCAGAGGCTCCTTTCACTCTGGAATAAAATCCCAGTCCAGGTTAGGCAGAGTCCCTCATTGACTCTCTTCAAGAGGAATCTTGATGAGTGGATGAGAGATCGTAGGTTTACCCCGGGTATCACTTCTGTGTCACTGTTAGACAGAGGCACAGTATACTAACCTCGAAAAAGGGCATAGCAAAATAAATTTAAAATGGGTGGCGAAAGCCAAACACATTCTGGCTAGGCTTATAAATGCCCTAGGGCAGATAGCCTAGTATGAACCTATGAACCTATGAACCTATAAATAAACAAATAAATAATCAGCTTTAGACTGTTGGTGCATAATTACCAAAACTATTAGGCCTAAAGAAGACCAACACATACTTCTGCTAAGTACAGACTTCACTGTGTGGAGAATAGGATAAGGATATGTGTATCATATAAATTACAATGTTAAAATGCTACAGGGCATTATTAAACAAACTCAAGACCCAATGATGCTATCAAAGTTGTATCTTGAATATTGAACAAGATTCAAAAATTGTACTACCAGACTATGCATTCAACTTAGTCCTAAAGACATTCAGCCTCTCTTGCCAGCCTCAAGCAAGCCAAATTCTAGATATCCCCGGAACTAAAGAGGAAATTCCAAACTCTAGCTGTCCTCTGTATTAAAAAGAAAATCCTAAACCCTACCTGCCTTCTGTGCAAAAAAATATATATAATAAATATATAATAATAATAATAATAATAATAATAATAATAATAATAATAATAATCCAAGCATTTTTTAACACATGTATTATGTGTGTGTCTCTGAGGGTGGCTACCTCAATTTGCTGATCCCTAAACTCTGTGAAAATTGGTTAATATTAATAGTGGAAACTGAAGCATATGATTGTGCATTCAACTATATTTTGGGCCAAGTTAATATTTATGCATTTCTTTCTATACTAACACACAACATGAACTCTTATTTACTGAACAGTAAAAAGTAGGCCTCATCTGGACAGTGACTGAAATACATTTAACTGGGTCTAATGGATCCACATCTGACAACAAAAGTCTCAAGGCTAAGTTGATGCTGCTACACTGCATGCAGTTTCTTCTATGGTGTGACAAAATGTTAATGATTCATGGGTTAAAGTCTCATGACAAAACTTAATACAGTAATATACTGTAATACTTACTCATACAAGTTCCCAGCCTGTGGGTAAAAAAAGTAGGATTTGAGAACAATGTTTATACTTAAACAGAGATTATGTATAGTACAGCTATCAGTTAGTGTCTCACAATTCTGCTACCTATAATGCTGTGCAGTTGAGTTAAATTGCTGTAAGCGTTAGGTTGAAGAGACTTACATTTACCTTATAACCTCACAAGCATTATTATAGTACTAAAAGTATACCTTAATGCAAATGCCAGTTTAAGATGTTGTATCTTTCAGCTTTTCCCGGTTAGGGGTCGCCATAGTGGAACTCCGGTCCGCTAATGATTGGCAGTAGATTTTTACGTACCAAGTTGCCAGCCCTGACGCACAACCTTCAACAAAGGTACGCCCATTCACGCATGTCTCCACACAGAAGACGCTTTAGCTGAGAATCGAACAGGACAACGTCTTACTGTGAGGCGACAACGCTACCGCAGCAAATGCCAGTTTAAGTATTCTTAAAAATACTCAAATGGAAATGGCTGCCAAACTAAGCACACTGACTGCTGACTGCAGATCTGTGCTTATCAAGTTCAAAACAAACCATGCAAAGACACATCTTAGCAGCTTCACATCTTGTACAATTCCTATGACCCTGATTTATTCGTGATTGCTCATTCTGATAGCTGTTTAAATAGCTACAATTTCCAGTGCAGGACAGGAGTGTGCCCACTAAATCACCAGGCATTTTAAAATAGTTAGAGAACTGCAAAAGTAAAATAATTAAGAAAAATAAAAGTAAACAGAGGTAAACTAGGAGCCATAATCGAAACTCCTAATGTTGTGGACATCCTACAAAAGGGCCTCACTGAGACAAATGCTTGGTGTCAAAGACATGGTCTCAAGCTCAATGCCAAAAAGTGCATTGTCATCCACTTTGGTAAAAACTCTGTACCCATGAACTACCACATAGGTGGTAGTCTACTTAACACTGAACGTTTGATAAGAGACCTTGGGACACAGGTGGACAGTAGTCTTTCTTTTGATAATCACATTGCCACAGTGATCAGGAAATCCTTCTACATGGCACACCTCATCACAAAAGGTTTCTCATCCAGAAAAAAAGAGGTCATTGTTCCCCTCTACTCATCACTCATTAGACCCATTATAGAGTACAATTCCCCTTTTGGTATGTACCTCACAAGACATCTATAACAACTGGAAAGGCCGCAAAAATACCTCACAAAGAGGATTACTGGCTTCAAACAGATGCCTTACGAAGACCGTCTCAAAAAACTCCAGCTTTACTCTGTTGCATATCGCCTACTCAGAGGCGATCTCTGCCTAGCATACAAAGCTATGTCAAACCCAGAGCTGTTGGACATGCTCCACTTAAAGAAATCCCAATCCCTTCGAGCTACATGCTATAGGAACCTAAACCTTGTCACCACAATAAACAGAACATGCTGGAGGGATAGATTCCTGTCCCAGAGACTTCCCATACTCTGGAACAAACTACCTATTTATATCAAACAAAGCTTCTCATTACCACCCTTCAAGAAAAATCTTGATGATTGGATGGGTAATAGGAAATTCACCCTGGCGATCACTTCTGTGGTTCTGCTTGACAGGGGCACAGGAAAATAATATTCTTGGGTGGCGAAAGCCAGGGTACCTTTTTGGCTAGGCTTGTATAGGCCCTAGGGCCGATAGCCTAGTACCTACCTATGAACCTATAAGAGAGAAGTTCTGATTGTAAGACAGTAGTCACATCATTCAATTTTACTTTACCAGTGTAGGCACACATTCAGAACTGCCCAATTAAAGCCTTAGAATGTGGCAATAGGTGCTCTTCACACACAGACTTGACTGGCTAGTGTTTTGAAATGTGACTTCTCACTTTGGTAGCTGTTTAATGGTTACAGCTCTAGGGTGGGAACGGGATGGGAGTGCACTCAGTGAATCATCTGAGTTTTTAAAGTATTCAGACAACTGCATAAATAAAATCAGAAAAATACAGTGACAAGTGCACACAGCAGTACTGACTGGAGGCACTAGATAAATCATATAATTTTACCTCAACACAGTGAGTAATACAAGCTCCACACTCAGAACTCTCCATACTTCATAAAAGATTGGATAGCAATGTCTAGGAGCAGATACATATTTTATAAAACATGGCCATAGGTGGTATTACTCACAGGCATAAAGCACTGAACACCATCACCATCACTGTATACTTAAAAAATATGACTCACCCATATCATTGCATCATACTGTGCCACAAAATATATTTTGTGTTGTTAAAGATGATATATCTGACAGACAGTACCTGTCAGTGTATTGATTCATGAAGCTTGTGCTTTTATGTAATTCTTAACAGATCATGTCAGGACAATTGTTTGCTGCTCACTAGCTTTCTTTCCTGCTGCAGGAGACTTGGTTTGTTTTTCTGCCAAGTTCTTGTTAATTGCACAACTGAGCAAACTGCAGGCTAGTTCTTATGTGTGCGCATACCCAGTACTAAGAATGAAGGTGTTAACCAGTTTGATGCCTCTTGCATTTGCCATACATCAGTAATTACCTCCTCCTGAAGCTTGTTAAAGAAGATGAAGATTTGCTTGTTAGAAATGTTTTTCATTACATGAGATGTGAATTATAGGTTGACTGCATGATCAGTAAAGCCATTATTCTAACTTGTATGATAAATACTAATATTTTATTACTAAAGATTGTAAATTAGATGGCTAATTGAACAAAAACCTGCTAGTGAGTAGAAGATTTGATCATTAGACATAGTACAAGTTTATTGTGTCCTGCAAAGAAAATTAATAGTGTACTTTATGTAGTACTTTTAAAATGGATTATATCCCTGTATGTAAGATACTGAAATGTTAGATAAAATCCGTATGTGTTCTGACATATTATTGTTTATTACAGTTTACTGCAGTCTAAAATATGTAATTGATTGAAAGCTATTTCAGATTTTTAAGTAATGTAGCGATACATATTTAGTGAGAAATTTATTTATTTATGTACTACTACTACTACTACTACTACTAATAATAATGCTAATGTGGACTGTAAGTATCAGAGTATATGATAAATTATAACATGACTGAGTACAATGAATGGTAAATGAGCTAGTACTGATTGATGTGGATATTAGAAGGAGCAGTGTGTACCAGGAGGCATTACATCCTGCTATAGATTTATTAAAATCAAACTTGTTTTTTATGTAAAAAAATAAACTGTATAATAAACAGGAGTTTTGTTAATGTTGAATATAGTACACTGCTGGCAGTAAGAGCAATTGTATTATGAAAGGCTTAATGTAATTGTAACAGACTGTTGGGTAGATGTGGTGTTTTTCAGCATTGTATTGTGTCAAAGCCGCATGTTAGGCTCTGTGTTTATCTGTCTCTGTCAGGAATTAGGTGGCAAAGCCCTGAAATTATTATGAAGATTGAAAAATATAATTAATTGGGAACAAACTGAGGGGAAGAAAGCAATGACTACTAGATCGTGGAGAGGAAATAGTGAACTGGGTATAACACATACAATCAGGGTAAAATAGAAAACTAATAGTTATTTAATGATAATGGTTAATACCACGGGTCTGTCTTGACTTTCATCATGACAATATGAGGATATTACTGTGGAAACTGCTTGAAGACTTGAATGAGATCTGACCTTCTATATGAATGGAAATGACTGTCAACTAATGTCTGTATTACACTGCATGTAAGGCAATTAAAACTCATTATCAGAAGACTGATTTTAAATGTTTTTTTTTTTTTTTCATGTGTGTGTGTGTGTGTGTGTGTGTGTGTGTGTGTTTGTGTGTGTGTGTGTGTGTGTGTGTGTGTGTGTGTGTGTGTGTGTGTGTGTGTGTGTAAGCCCTTATCAATCTCCTAATGTCTTTCTATTCCTACTGTAAGCACCACCTGCAGTTTCAGAAGGTTAAATATTTGAATTATTTTGACAATTATTATTTCCCTCTGTAAGCAGTAGCTATGTGGATAAAGTAAGTAAGAATCCATCCTATTTCTGCTCAGAATGACCACTTTAAACTAATGTTTACTAAGTGATGGTGTTATATTGGGTTTACCAGTGTAGTGCTATGGTCCGATAATTTTCTCTATATGGTTTTATACACCGTATTACTGTGGTTTGTAGGTGTGTGTATACTAACGTTTAACAGTGAATATTTTTTCTAAATTGTAATCTTGATGCTGATGCATGACATTATTATCCTCAGTCAAAGTAAACTGATACAGTGCTATATGCACATGGTCATCCTGGTCTAAACTAATAATGTTATGTATGCAGAGTCATCAAAAATCCAGGTGCACTGACACAGTGTTATGTACTTGTGGTCATTCTGAGCAGAAACAGGATGGGTAGTGATGCAACAAAACGTGTCGAATACAAAGGACCAAAAATAATTTTCTTGTAACTTTCGCATCAGTTTCAGAACACTTTATGCCTTTTACTTTTTAAATCTTACTTCTGCCACATAGTTAGTGCTTACCCAGGGAAATAATTGCCAAAATAATTCAAATATGTAGCCTTCTCCAGAAACCGCTGGTGTGGTGCTCACAAGTTTGAATGAAGACACATTAAGGAATTAATCACTGTTTATGTGTATTCGTAAACATTCTGTTTTTCTGTGACATTGGATTATGCATCCAAGTGCAGTATTGCCTTCAGACAACAGCTCAGGCAGTTCATAGGTTCATAGGTAGGTACTAGGCTATCTGCCCGAGGGCATTTATAAGCCTAGCCAGAGTGTGTCGGCTTTCGCCACCCCATTGATTAATTAACTGAGCCTCTGTCAAGCAGAGCCAATGAAGTGATCCCAGGGGTGTACTTTCTGTTACCCATCCACTCGTCAAGGCTTCTCTTGAAGAGTGTTAGTGAGGGGCTCTGCCTAATGTAGTTAGGAATTTTGTTCCAAAGCATGGGGAGTCTCTGTGAAGGGAATCTATCCCTCCAGCATGTTCTATTTATTGTTGTGGCGAGGTTTAGCTCACTAGAGCGCGTGGCTCGCAGTGACTTGGATTTCTTTAGGTGGAGCATGTCCATCAATTCTGAGTTGGACATGGCTTTGTAAGTCAGGCAGAGATCACCTCTAAGTAAGCGATATGCCACTGAGTACAGCCGGAGTTTTTTCAATCGGGCTGCATAGGACATATGTTTGAGGCCAGTAATCCTCTTGGTGAGGTGCTTTTGTGGTCTTTCAAGCTGTTGGAAGTGTCTTGTGAGGTACATCCCAAATGGGGCATTGTACTCTATGATGGGTCTGATGAGTGACGAGTAGAGGGGCAATATAACCTCTTTATTTCTAGATGCGAACCCCTTAGTAATTAGATGGGCCACATAGAAGGATTTCCTAACTACTTTGGCAATATGATTGTCAAAGGACAGATTACTATCTACCTGGATCCCCAGATCTCTTATTACCTCTTCTGTATTAAGGGGGCTGCTGCCTATGTGGTAATTCATGGGTGTTTTGTTTTTCCCAAATGGGATGACTATGCATTTTTTTGTATTTAGCTTGAGGCCATGACTTTGACACCATGTGTCTGTCTCAGTAAGGCCTTTTTAGAAGATGTCCGTGTCAGCCGGAGAGTCTATTATGGCTCCTAGTTTGCAGTCATCGGTGAACTTGGTTAGCCATAGTCCTCCTGTGTTTGCCTGTACTTCTGAGAAATATATGCTTGCTGGGGGTCAGTAACATTGCGCTATCAGCTATATCAAATATGTATGAGAAAATGTATCCACATTTCATGGTCCTCACTGACTCATTGACTTCTTGGCAGGTTAACATCTCCATAGTCAACTGAGGAGAGACTGCACAGACTGCCACTGCTCAGTATCTCCCATAGCTGTGAGCCTATTTCAGCAAACCTCACCCTAGGATGGGCAGGTTGATCTCCAGGTGGCTTCTCTGGAACTGAATTGAGGTCATTGGGGCTGCAGTAAGGTCTCTGTCCTATTTGCTATGAAACTGTCTCCTCCTGCTGCACAGTTAATAAAGCAGAAACCCAAGAACTGTGTGCCCTCAAAGCCTATTTGTGGTGCAGTCCATTGAGTCAAGCAGAGGCAGCCAGATCAAAGCTGCATAAAAACCTCTAAAAGACAAAACCATGGCACATAAGGAATGCTTAGGCTCACCTAGTCTGACCTTTACTCTACCTCATGGAAAAGTGGAAATTATAATTTAACTTGAATTTAACATACATCTTATATCTGGGGCAACTTAATGTCTATCCCATGTCACAAGGGATTTTTGACTGTTACTGCATTCATCGCCCTTTGTGTCAAGCTATTCCATGCATCCACAACTGTCTCAAAGAATATACTTTCATGTATCTCTATAACTCACCCTCTCGCTTATTTTTAAAATTGTGATCCATTGTTTGTAATTCCTTCCCCAAAAGATGCTGCCTTTCTGAATTTCACCAGTTCTCTTATGATGTTTGAAATCTAATGTTATATCTTCCCTGTCTATCCTCAAATAAATATTCAGTAAGAGCTTCTTACTTTTCTTCAGAAGGTTTGTGGCAAACATTTTGTATCATTTTGGAGCCTTTTATAACAAGCCTCACTCCTAAATAATATATGCTGGGAGGGTGCCTCCAGTACTGCAAATTGTACAAAAGGCTGAATCTCATCAACTGTTTGAACATAGGAGTAATAGCCATATGTCTGTGGTCATGCTGCCTTTTTGTTGCTGGGATTTCCAAAACGTTTCATAGAACCTTTTAACTATGCCCAGTCTTCCGGTATCCTCTGCATACTGATATGTACAGCCTTCCAGTTACAGTTCTATATATCAGCTGATAACACATATTCTGTCTCCAGCTTCTCTATAATGTCACTTGCACCCATATTATGGATGTCTTGTTCTATCACTGTCCCTTCTGAAACCTAAATAGTAGCCACCCTTTCTCTAAGGCAGATGCCATTTACCATCATGCATCCAATTTTTTGCCAAATTTATCTGCTTTGTTACCACTGCAAGACTCTGGAAAATCTATATAGATCTCTGTGTCTCTCTCTCTCTCTCTGTTTTATTTTAGTTATTTATTTATTTTTTTTGACAAAGTTTCTTTTTAATGTCTGTAAAAAGCTAGTTGAATAAATATGGAAAACACATACCATTTTATCAGCACATTTTAAATGTAACTGAAAAGTACCAGACTTAAAACATTTAATCTTTTATGCCCAGAGTTAGAGACAGAGCAAACACATAATTAGAGGAAACCCCCAAATTGGGAAAATATACTATTTACTTATATATTCTTAAAATAATTTCTACTTTTAGGACAGATAGAGCCAAAGTCTGATAAAAAAAATAGGGATGTCCTTCCAGAATCAGGGCAGCTGAGAGGCCTGCTACTAGTTTCAGTAAACAGTGCCTTCATGTATGGGTCTTTTATGTCACTATGTAAAGAAAAGTAGGGTATTTACAAATTTACCATTGGACTAGAGGATACATTTGTGCCAAAAAATAATATTCCTGCAGATATTTGGTTTGAGGCCATAAGGTTATATTTATGCAGTCTGATCAAGAGGTCTGAGTTTTACTGGAACATGGAACAGGTAATCCTGTGGAGGGAGGATATACCTAGATTTCAGACAAACGTTTGAATCAGTCCCACACTGCAAGAATGACTGGTCAACTAAATGTTCTAGGTGTAGGGAAAGCTTGTAAGATGGGTCGGAAATGGCTAAATGTTGGAAGATAATGGCTGGTGGTGAAAGGACGTTGTCAGAAGAGATATAGGCAATGAATGGTGGTCAGATCAAAATTACTCCTGAGCCCCAGTCCTTTTTGAGATGATACTAAAATAGAAAAGTCACTAAATGATGGGGAAAAAGCTTGCACAGACACATAACAAGGCTCTTAGAGCAGACAGAACCACTGAAAGCTAAGGATTAAAACAAGGAAGTACAAGGTGCTCCACATGGAATCCAGCAACCTCAGAGAGTCATATCAGCCTGGTATTACACTGAGCAGGACAGAAATAAATACATCATGATGATATTGACAAATGAAATAAAGAATTAAATGCAAACAAAGAAAGTGGTGGCCAGTTACTGCAAGGTGCTAAGGTGTATCCCAAGAAAAGCAGATTTTGAGAAGCACAAATGTTTTGCTACTAAACTACAGATTTCTTGTCTGGGCATCCCCTAAAAATGCAAACACCATAACTGTGAATGACCATCAGGGACTATAACAAGGAAAGTGGCCATTTTTAAACAGTTGCTCTGACTATGTATACTTTTAGCTGGATGGAAGGATAGTAACCACAACTTACACCAATAATACAGAGTATGCTGCCTCTGAGGTAGAGTGGGAGGTGACTGTTACAGGTGCAGAAGTGAATCACTTTGCTGTATCATTTGGAAGTAAAGCTTTTGGGCAGAGGTTAAAGTTTTAGGATAAGGCACAGGGTTTTTATGGTAAGGGTTGGATATAGAGTTTTAGTTTTAAAGATAATGCTTTAGGGTTAAAGTTAAGGATAGGACTTTTGTTGTTAGTGTTAGGGATGGAATGTTTGAGTTAGGGTTGGGGCAAAGCTTTAAGGATAGGTTTTGTTATCAAGTTTTCATGTGTGGGTTACGTTCTTAGGGTTAGAAGCATAGTTTTAAGGTTTGGATAGCAATTATGGATAGGGTTATTGCATTCAAATGGCAGTTGTTGTTGAGCGTGACTGTGCATAACTTGTGTTTACTTTCCAAAAAATAAAATATATAAATGAGTTATGTGTGATAGCTGAATAACTAGTGCCCTTATTTTTACCTCTTTCTTTAAGGCAGAGTTACCTTGAAGGCAGTTTATCTAGCTTAGAGTTAAAAATGTTCCCTTTCACTTTTATGGATGCCAGAATGATGTTATGTTTGCCCTTGGATGGCTACACAGATGTTGCTGCATGCATTTTTTTTCACTGACTTGCTTAAATAGTAACAAAAATGTCAGGTTGGTGTACGCTGTCTGCAGCCTGTAGACAATAAGGTGGTTAGATGAAAAAAGGTATGAAAAAAGCTTGAAGGAAGTAAATCCTTCTGTTTCATGGAAGGGGGACAGAGTAGTAATATGCTATGGGTACTTAATTAATAATGGTTCATTCTTAAGACATAACTCTTAATAAGAAGGCAGAGAAGGATAAAGATAATACTACTATCAGACTTAAGGCACAATCACTATGGATTTCAGAAGTTTTTTTTTCAAAAATAGTAATGGACAAGTGTATTGTAAGCCTTCTGATGTATCAAGAGTTCCTGAGATCTGGAGAAAATTAGAGGAAAGACAGGAGCTGGGCATATACAAGACATGAGTGCTTAAAATTTGCAGACCATTTGGGCATATGACATATCATGCTTCCTTTTTATGGAACTTAATGTAGAATGAGCAACAGTGAGGGGTTTGTTGGGAGAGGTAGAAGGTCTAGTCAAGATATAAATATCAACTAATGAAGGAATCACACTTAAAATGTTAGAAAACAGTAAAACACTTACTGTACTTATAGACAATTTATAAAAGAGTTACTTAACCTTCAGGCTTACATGAACCCTTCATCACGAACTGATAAACTATATATAAATAAGTAACAATTTATATAAATGAACTACTAAACAGTGTAATATCTGTATCTTTCCCCACAGCTGAGAAATATTGATCCGTTTTTCTCGGCATTATGCAAGCATGATTTCTAGAACTCTTTTTTAGTACATATTCATTTCACATTCTTATCCATATATTCATGCTATATTGGGAGGCACAATGGCACAGCAGATAGTGTTGTCACTTCACAACAAGAGATTCCCTGGTTTGATTCTTGGCCGAGGTGCCTTCTGTATAGAGTCTGCATGTCCTCCCTGTGTTCACGTGGGTTTCCTGCGGGTACTTTAGTTTCCTCCCACATTCCAAAGACAACCAGCAGGTGGACTGGGCACTCTAAATTGGCCATCGGAGTGAGTGTATGGTGTGGAAGAATTACTGTGGCAGGGCTAGCCACCTGGCAATATAATACTTTTGAAGTGACACCCTGAGCCCATGTACAAAGATTGTAAAAAAGGGGATTGATGTAATCTATTCATTCACTTACTTGGATTTTGGTAATAAATATTCCCATGTGGCATATGGAGAATGCCTGGTAGTAAGCACAGAGGATTACATTTATGAATTGTTAACAAGCTGCATTCTGTAGTCTAGGGTTTGATTCCCTCAGCCTCTGTTTGCCTTCTGTGTGACTATGAGCAAGTCACTTAACCAGACAGTGCTCTGGGGAAATTGGGCTAGGTACCAAATGGTCTGCTGGACTGTATACCAAGTAAATATCTATGAAAGCATCTATGTATGAGAGTCAGGAAATGTAAAAACTGTAAAGACAATATAATACATATGACCAAAATATCACTGGCCCCATCCACCTAATAGGCAGCACCAGTTCCTTTGGGATATGAAGAAATTAAGCTGGAAATTCAGTAACAGTCTCAAACAACTACCCCAGCTACTGCATGAACTATTTCAGAATTCTTAGGAGCTATGTTCTGAAAGGTAAGAAAGAGAAAAATAAAATAATTATTTATTTTAATTTCTGAAGTTAGTCATGCTGAATGCACATAATGTCCTTATTTTCCTTAAGCTAAAAAGTGGAATGCTTTATTAATACTATTCTGTCAGTAGACATTTGCCACATCTTATGCAGGATCCAGGGTTAAACAATTCTCAGTATGGAGTGGGCATGCTGAAGATGTCCCGTTTCAATGCATGGTCAGCATAGTTTAATGTGATAATTTTGTGATACAGGCAAGAGAGAGAGAGGCAGTTGTCTATTAATCTTGGCAAGAACCGTTTGTAACACACCAAACTTAGAACTACAGTGTTTAGAGCAGATGTACAGTAAATATATTCTGTAAATATGCAACATTGTCCTAAAGTGAGGTACTGTCCCTAATTGCTATGACAATGAGTGACTAGAGAGTCCAGCGTAAGAAGGGTGTGAGCCACAAAAAGGAACAAATGATGGTTGTGGTGTCACAATGACAAGATGATTCTCAACTTAGAGCAAAAAGAAAATTCAGCACATAGGAAAAAAGGACAATAAATGAGGGACTTTAATTGTGTTGTACTTGTTGAAATAACTGGAAAAGAAGTGAAAAAGGCATTGTAGTCTTGTGTACTTGTGCTAAATCACTTAAAAGGAATTGGCCTACAGAGGAGCAGGTAACATTAATGATGGACAATACCTCCAGCTGCATTTGTAAAGTCACCTAGGTTTTATTGTTAAGTCCTTAATGCTGCCTGGGCATGCTGCCACCGTAGCTCTCAACCTCTTAGAGCAAGAAATCTGGACAAAGCCATTAATAAAAGTGGGACAAAGGCCCAAAAATAGGGACACTTTTTTAAAATGTTGCTCTTACAAACTTAAAAAGTTGATAGAATAACAGGCTTTGCATTGGTGTAAATTTTCTGTAGGGTAAGAAGTCTGAAACTCAAATGTCTGTCATTATTTTCTAACTTTAGTCTTCAATGATTTGCTAGTAATTTGCCTGAAAACCACAATTTTATGAAAAATGGACCAAAAATACGAGGCAAAAATCTGGACATTCTGCGAAAATCTGTACAGTTGAGAGGTATGAGATTCTAGTCATGGGTGACTCAGAAATTAGACATAATCACACATCTGAGCAAAGATGGAGTGATTATAAGCTGTCTTTCAGATGCCAGAGTTCATGCTGTCACCAAAAAACTCAGATTCTTTCTCCCTAAGTGTGC
This sequence comes from Protopterus annectens, assembly GCF_019279795.1. NCBI lineage: Eukaryota > Metazoa > Chordata > Ceratodontiformes > Protopteridae > Protopterus > Protopterus annectens. The sequence continues at coordinate 1,627,285,387 of NC_056731.1, forward strand.
ATATGACATGGTCCTTGATAGAAGTAAGAAGACAGTTGTGGTTAACCTCTCAATATAAATTTGATAAATATAGAAAGAAACAAGTTTTGATTTGTATCTTCCATCACTGTAATTAGTTCAAACAAAAATAATTGATTTCAACAGTTGGCTCAATAACTAGTATCATTCTAGGGGGTTCTAGTGTTTCTTAACTAGGAGGTACATTCCTGTTTGCTTCAAAAGATGGTTTTCATCTGTCTCTGAAGGGCTTCTGATTACTGGGTAAGACATTCTGTACCAATTGTACCTTTTTAGCTCAGTCAGTGTTCTACTCCTACTGAACTAAGAAATCCCAGTGAGGCCTATGAGAGCATGGCACAAGTTGAATTACTTTGCTGCAGACTACAAACTCCACGTCATCTACAAATGTTTGAGATGGGGATTCTGACCCTACTGGAGAACAAAATGTTCCACAAAATGATTTTTTTCAGTGGTGTCATTTATTCTGCGTGTGTGTATGTGCATGGGTGCATGCACATGGGTTTTGTCATTATAGAACGAGAGTAAAATGTTGCCGAAATCAAGCAAATAAAGAAATCCAATCAGTTGCCCTTTGCAAGATGCCTTACATATTGCCTAATTTGGTGAGAGCACCGCTGTTATTTTTGAGTTGCTTTGTTTAACCTGAGCCAGGCTTCATCCTGCAGACCAGTCTCTTTTGATTGAGCTGCTAGCACAGTCCCTGACTCTTCTTACATAAGGCTATGGAATCTGTGTTCTTTTATTCTTTTACATGCATCTTTTCAGCCCCATTTGAATATTAGCCACTTCAGCGGGATGCAGTGTGCCTATATGATGTTCATTATCAGGATCACTTCTACATTGTATTTGTAACATGAATGGCATTAACTGAAGCTGGATGTCAGTCTTGTGGCTAGATCTGTACAGCAGTCAGACATCTCCAGGAAGCCTAAGGCTACATCACACATAGTGGCTGACTGGCAGGAAGCCTGGCAATAAAGGAGAGCATAATATTGTGTCATCTTCATTTCCATTCACTTCTGAAGTAAATGCTCACATGTATTATTTCATGGCCAGTTGGTAGCTTTTTTCGGCTTATCTGAATAAAGTATAAGTATGATTTTGTCTTCTTTTGTTATATTTTTCTATTGCAATGTTATCTGATCTTATATTATCCCATTTGTCCACTTCTAATTATAGCATATTTGCCAAAAGGCAGATCCACTTCAACAGCTGATCTCTTTCTCTGTTTCTGTCTCTCTTCCCCCCAAGAGCTCAAACTTCTTCTGTACTCACATAATGCACTTGCCCCCTCTGTTTCCTTAGATCTTGTTTGCCGCTCACATAGGTGCTAGTTTAAAAAAAAAAACTTTTTTCAGCTCTTTTTAACCTCCTTATAGGTTCTTCTTCATGGTTATTTCTTCATTTTTCTCCTTTAGGATATAATAGCAAAAATATATCTTCTTCCTGCTCCCACAACTTTGTGTGGAGGTGGAGGCCTGGCTGCTTCTTTCAACCCTTCTGGCAATAGTACCTTTTTGCTCTTGTTTCTGTTGTGATGATGGGTTTTTTTTTTATTGTTTCCCATTATGGACCAGGACTTCAGAAAATGCATCTGCTGTGGCCAAAAAATCCCATCCCTGGATACCCACAACCTCTGACAGGTATGCTTGGGGTTAGAATAACTTTAGGTTATCTGTGACATATGTAAGGCCATTTGACTTGTTCTTTTCAGGTAAGAAAGAATGAGTTAACTCAGTCCAGAACTCTTCCTTCAATGAAAGTTTCCCAGACCAACTCTTTATCGGTGGTCTTGGTGCCTACTGCTATGGCAGTATCCTTGTCTCTGGTGCAGGGACCTTCTCGCATTGAGACACTCATAATTCATGACTACTACTCCAGACAGACAGCTAGTAGCTGTCTAGAGAGAGCTTTTCAGGTTTTTCCATTCTCTGTTCCTATCTCTGTCTACATTTTCCTTGGGATCTACATTGGTATTTCAGTGCACAATTGATTCTGACTGGCAAAAGTTTATAAGGGCTTTTGGAAAGACTCAGACTGATGTTGTCATCCCATCCTCCACAGGGTGGCCCAGTACTCCCTTCACAGAAGCTCCTTCCCTTGTGTGGCTTTCGATACCAGAGGTTTCAGAGCCATTGTCCTTTCTGAAGTGTTCTTTGTTGTCAGGATCAAATCCCTTAATGCTAACTACAAATCATTCGATTCTCTCTGCTCTGATTGCTTTGGAATGTTGTCACCAATCTGTTCATCCCAGGTCTTTGGCACTGTCTTCAACATCTGTAGAAAAAACAAAAATGCACCAGTCTTGCACTAACAAACTTGTATTTATTTGTAGAATAAAGAATAAAAAACTTAAGCGCTTTCACAATAATTCCTATCGCTTCATCACACAACTAAACAACTAAAAGTTACAGTTCATGTAGCATTTCAAACTTGTCAGCTGATATGAACAAACCAATAACAAAAGACCCAAATCTTAAAGGATCACAACAATAAAAACATATAAAAAACATATAAGAAACTTCATTGAACATGTCACCAAAAATCTTGGTATATAAAAGAGTATAACCATTAAAAAGTCTTCATGGATGTCTGTATAATGAAAAATATATAAAAAAATGTATTAAAAACGGTGATAAAAAAAGTATGAACAACATAAAGTAAGAAACTTCTAAAAAGTATAAAGATGTGAGAAGTTAGAAACTTGTAAAATGTAGAATGAATATATTAAACTTAAAAATGCGTGAGTCAATGTGACTTAAAAAAGGCTTCAGGGATGTGGTCCCATTCAAGCCTGGGGGTCTTTCAGCATTGAGTACAAGTATCCATTTCTGCTCTGCACTCTCAGTATAGTTTTCAATGTCACCTCCTCTGATGTTGGCATGTATAACCCGAATAGCTAAAAATCTAAAAGTATGTGTATGATCCATCTGTTTAACATGGTTCGCCAGGGCATTAGTCTCTTTTTGATTAATGGTGTCCCTCCTATGCTCAAGGATCCTGTCTTTCAGCATCCTGTTTGCTTTGCCTACGTAGTATGCATGGCATACTTGGTAGAATGAAAAATAAACCACATTAGTCGTGCGGCAATCAACATAACTAGGGCATCTAATTGTGAAGTGCTGTGTTGGGTGTACATAAACCGTGCTGGTGTGGATATACTGACATGCTGTGCAGCATCTACAAGGAAAAGTGCCAGTGTGCATGGAAGGGGTAGGTCTAGTTACAGTCATTTTATTACAAAGATGTTTCAGAGACTGGTTATTCCTAAAAGAGAACATAGGTGCATTCCCAACTTTGTCTATGAGTCCTGGTACTTCCTGCAATATCATTCAATGTCTTTTAATAATAGATGTGAATTCATTAATATTGCTAGAGTACTGGAGAACAACTCTAAAGTCATCCTTGATGGGAGCAGATTCATTAGACTGTACTATATTACTAAAATATGGTCTACACCTATTGTCCCTCTGTAGCCATGCTTCCTCAATGGTAGCATCAATCTCTGTCAAGGAGTAGCCCCTTACTAAAAACTCTATTTGACAGCATAAAAGGCTGCCTTTGCCGCTCCATCATCGTTATGGAGCCTAAGCACCTTATATATCTGTCCCTTCAACACATTTCTCGGAACATGTCTGGGGTGCATACTCTTTTTATGTAACAATGCATTCTTCCTAGTGGGTTTTCTAAAAATACTACTTTGTACATCGTTTAGGTCTGATTTCTTAATTAGTACATCTAAAAAATTAACTTCAGTTGTTGAACAGGTGTAGGTAAACCTTAAGAAGTTAGTAGTGGTATGCATATAACTAACAAAGTTTTCAAATTCTTGTGTGCCCCCTTTCCACAGCAAAAATATATCATCCACAAAATGAACATACCACAAGATGTTGTCAAAGAATGCATTGTTAGTTGACAATAAAAAACATTGCTCCCATGTAACCAAAGCTAGGTTGGCGTAGCTATTGGCACACGCCGTGCCCATCGCTACGCCAGTCCTCTGTAAATAAAATTGATTTTCAAAGACAAAAACATTATTCTCCAATACAATCTCTGGCAAAGTACAGATGAGTGAAAATTTGTTGTCATCAAAACATCTATTTGAGGTTAGAAAATCTCTCACCTTTTCAATGCCCCATGCATTGGGTATTGACGTAAATAAGGATTCAATATCCGTAGATACAAACATATAGTAACTGTCAACAGTAGCCGACCTATTATACAACCTCTCTAAGAAGGTTTTGGTATCCTTAAGAATTGTGTGACAGTCATCAAGTAGCTCATGTACGTTACCCTCCACGAAAACAGACAAGGGTTTGGTGCACCAACCTGCACCAGACACAATAGGTCTCATCGGTGGTGTCCTGTCATTCTTGTGTATTTTGGGGAGACCATAAATCATAGGAACTAGTGGAGTATGAGTACTGAAAAACTTAAACAAATGCTCATCAATCATGCCTGTCATTAGTAGATCAAAAGTTTAAAAAGACACTTTTTCCATAATTCCATTAACAACACTTTTTGAAATGCACTGGTAAGTATATGGAAAAAGTGTCTTTTTAAATTAAAATCAAATAGGAGACAAAGCCCCAGAAATAGGGTAAATTTTAACTATTGCTCTTGCTAACTTAGAAAATTGCTAGAATAAAGGGTCTTGTGTTACCATGCATTTTCGGAAGGATATGAAGTCTGAAACTCAAATGCCTATCATTATTTAATAAATTCAGTCCTCAATGATTTGCCACAAAGATTCAGAAAACCACAAATTTTATGAGGGACAGACGAAAAGTATGAGACAAAAATCTGAACTTTCTGCAAAAATATGGATAGCTATGAGGTATGGTGAGGCACATCAATGTCCTCCTCACCAGAATGAGTAAGGAGAGAGTCATGGTTAGCTGTCTTTCTGGGGCTTGCATTCATCAAGTCACACAGGCACTCAGGTTATTGAACCACAGGCACCAGTATGACTCTGTTGTAGTCCATGTGGATGTTAATGACCTGAGACATAACTCCCTTGACTGTATGAAGTGAGACATGACTGAGTTTTCTGATTATATTTCTCAGGCAGATATAAGCCTAGAACTGGGCAGCATGCTACCTTCTCCAAGGTTGATGCAATGTTACCAACAGAAAATTATTGATTTTAGCAATTGGCTTAGTTTCTGCTGTCAGTCTAAGGGGGTGCAATATTTGACAGCCTGGGAGGACATGGTTGACAGACCACAATGCTCTTCCATGGATGGTCTGCACTGCACTTGTCCCCTCTAGGCTTTCAGATATTGGCAAAGACCTTTTCCACCCCTATAGTGCTTTTTTTAGGCAATGCCAAACTGATAAACCTCTAGATTTAACTAAACATATGGAGGACTATCTGAAGGTGGTACTGCTCAATGCAAGAAACTCCACTGCCTGCAAGCCTTCATCTCCTGGAGAATGTAGACATCTGTGTAGTAATGGAGACATGGTTTAAAGTTGAAAAGAGTACCCCAGCAATGCAAGGTTATAATGCCTTTCACACCTTTAGACCAGCTACTGCACAGGAGGGAACTAAAGGTGGAGGAGTCTCAGTCTGTATTAAAACCAACCTCACATCCAGACTAGTCAAAGTATATGACCCACTGGAATTCATATATCTGCAACTCAACATAAACAGGGCCTCATGTCATGTCCTTGTAACCTACAGGTCTTCCTCCATGTCTCATGAAACACATATTACCTACCTCAGTGTACTAGAGCCCCTCACCATTCATCCCAATATGATATTCATGGGAGATCTCATTTAACCTTGTATAGACTGGGACTCTTACACCACTTCTAATGCACAAGGCCAGTGATTCCTAAACTTTGTTAATACAAACATCTTAGAAGAGAACACTTGGTCCATTCTCATACTAGGGGTACAGACATCCTTGACCTTGTACTCACAAACATGGGGAGCCAATGTTCCTCACCCTATGTAATGTCTTCACTCATCAAATTTGACCACAAAGTAGTATTGCTTGAAATAAAAATTAAATACAGAGATCCAGTGAAACCAAAAACCTTTAGGAACTATTCTCTCTACAAAGTGACACCTTGGCTAAATTTCCAGCACCCCCAAACCCAGGAAACACCATAGCATATGCTAAGCAATTTAGCTGTATAGAGTGAGCTGTGCCCACTCATATTAAGAATAAGAGAAACTCAAAAGACAAGCCAAACTGATACTGGTAGAATCGCAATATCAATACAACAAAAGAAAAAATCTTAGCTGAGCATAGCAGGAACAAAGACATACAAACTAAAATCCCTCTAAGCAATCTAAACAGGCAGCTAAGAGGATTAATTAATGCTTCAAATGCTACATTTTAAGGAAAAATAGCTTCTCAGGCAAAGGACAACCACAAAGTTTTCTATAGCTATGTCCATAACCTCAGGGGAAATATGTAATAATACACAGAACTTATTGTAAACGGCATCATCCACACTGAACCAGAGATCATTGCTAACCTTTTGGATGACAGGTTCAGCTCAAATTTCTCCCCCTTGATAGTGCAAAGGAAATACTGCATACCACAAACCATTACTAGAGAACAGGTTGTCAATGCACTTTCCAAGGCCAAAAACATTGCACGGATGGCCTTGATAACATTCCAGGATGCCTAAATAATAGGGTGAAACATGATGTCTCTGGTCCACTTTAATCACTTTTCAACTGAAGCCTACAGTTAGGTTGTGCATCCAAGGAATGGAAGATGGCTACAGTCATTCTCCTGCACAAAGGAGGTCCTACCACTGATCCTGGTAACTACAGGCCCACAAGTCTGACCAGCCTCATATGTAAGGCCATGGAAAAAATCATCATGGACATGATAAGTGAGGACATAGATAACCTGCAAATGCTGGACCTATCACAGTTTGGCTTTGTTAAAGGAAGGTTATGCCTATTAAACCTGGTGGACTTTTTTGAGAGGCTCATGAGAGCATTGGATGAAACCAAGTCTGTGCACACAGCTTACCTTGACTTGGCCAACACTTTTGATACAATACTCCACTCAGGCATTATAGACAAGGTCATTAATTTAGGTGTAAATCCTTTTATCACCCACTGGATAGCCAACTGGCTCACTGATAGGACCAAAAAGGTCAAAATAGGTGAGGCCACAACCACCAAGAGGCCAGCGACTTGTGGAGTCCCTCCAGGGCTCAGTGCTGGGCTCTCTCCTTTTTGGCATCTATTTCTATGAAATGGAAGCAAATTCAGAAGTTTTATGGCTGAATACATTTGTAGATGATTGCAATTGTCACCTCACAGCAAGAGGTTCTCTGGTTCAATTCACGGCTGGAGTGGCTTCTGTGCATAGTCTGCATGTCCTCCCTGCATTCATGTGGGTTTTTTCTGGGTACTTCAATTTCCTCTCACGTTACAAAGACATGTGTCTGGAGCTTTTCTCCCTGGGCCTTCAATGAAAATTGGCTTTGTTCCAAGTCAGAGTTTCCCAGTAAACAAATGTTAAATAAATAAATAAAAATTTGGGAGGTATCACTGACTCCCCTGCAGACACTAACATTCTTCAAGAAAGCCTATCTCTGACTAACAAATTGTGCCAAAGTCATGGTCTTAAACTCAATGCTAAGAAATGCAAAATTGTACCCTTTGTAAAATCAACCATCTTGGCTAATTACGATGTTGATAATCTGACCCTAAGAGTCAACCTAGTGGCCAGTGTTAAAGTTATATTACACTATTCAGGTAGTGTGTACCTTTACTCAATGAAGACACTAAGACAGTTCTGCTATTACGACATTCATTTACTGCACACAAGGTTTACATCTAGCTTAACAATGAAAGGTATATAGATCATAAATGTACTTCAGCTTAAAATAATCAAAGTCTTTGACGCAAAAGAAAAAGTCCCAATCTTTATAGTGTCTTTTCTGCCTGCATCAGCAGTTTTGAGAATTTGCCAGAATAATAAGTTTTTCCTTTCAAGCTAGTCTGCTGATAGTTTGTTTTCCATATCTTAAACATTCTGTTCCTGAAGAATAGCTCCTTTCATCCTTGGCATATCTTGTGTATCATATGGACGAGACACAGCTGCATACAAGAGTTTATCTTGACCTGCTTGTAGATAATAAATTTCACAAGCCGCATAGTTTATGAGATAAAATATTTTAATTCTGATTCTTATTAACAATGAGTGCCAAGCTATATGTTTTGCCAAGTTAGTTAGCTGAGTTCAAGCTGAGTGCACTCTACACACTGAAATGCAGAACATTTATTTAACATTTTCAGAAAAAATCCACTGAAATCCATTTTAACCTGTTCTTTTACTCTCACAATTCCCACTTTTTATTTAAAAAGTGGAAAATGACTGTTCATTTTCAATTTTTTCTTTAATGGTACACATTGAAACGTTCTCCAGTTTATTCAGGTTAACCATCATGATTTGCTGAACTCTATAGGTTTTCCACAAATGACAACTTAGGCAGCAATCCCAGGTAGTTAGTATGACTATAATGCCTAACACTACTAATACAGGATGTATCAACCAATTTAACATGTTTTTCCCTGATTTTGACCAACCAGTAAAGATATCCCACCAATTGTGAGCAGTGTCTTTTTTGGTCTTTTTCATCAAACAAAGTTTATCTTTTGCAATGATGCTTAATGCCTCATAATGCAGAATACTTTTATTTATTTTTCCCAAATGCTCTCTGAGAAGTTTAGTATTGTTCATTATATCTTTTAAATTATTCAAGAATATACATATATTGGTAAGCTGTATTAAGTCATAATTCCAGTTCTTGGAAATATTTACTTCTATGTGTTCAATAAACACATAGCTCTTATTATTCCATGTAAGGAAATGAACAATTGATAAACATCTCACAAAAGGTCATTTTAAATTATGACCTACATCTTGATCTGTAACCAGACAAATATACAGAGGAGACACTTCTATAAACATTTGAAAAGAAGAAGGCATAATAGTCCATTTACACAAATTAACAGAATGCTGTAGTAAGCGTGGTTCATAGATAGGCGGATGCTGTCCACAAATTAGTCCATTTTGAATCTGTGTGCAATACTTAATTTTATATGTTTTTCCCTCTCATATCTATATAATTACCATCAAATTGTGGCAACCAATACTCATACCCTTCTGGTATGAGAAATATCATAGGTAACACAGTAAATTGACACATAATAGTGGTATCAGTAACGTTATAATGCATAAACGTTCCTGCACAATATTGTGGAGTACAGTATGTTACTTCAGTAAATAGCTTAATCCAATCTGTATCAGGTATCCATTTGTTAAACAATTGTTGCCAAACATTTTCATTTTGTAACATAAGTTCAGTTTGTACTCCATTTTTCTGAATTTACACATACAAAGATTGCATAGTGCATTTTGTCCAGTTTGCAAAAATTGTCATGTTATCATCAGATTTCAACTGCTGTAGCTGCATAGCATCATAATTGTCTAAAATGTCTGCTGATAATTTATATTGTGCAGGTGTGTCTTTCCAAGATGCTTGCAAATGCACAATCGGAGAGATATCTTCCCCCAGTACTTTTAAATGATTAGCTAGAATTTTTATGTCAGCTGCATTAAGAGCCCCCATTCCGGTGCCTAGGCCTCCTATCAGAGTATCATACCATGCCCTTTTATATCAACACCTGCCTGTATCTGGGAACGTGATGTTAAAATGTACCACAACCTTTTGATACTGTCTACCTACCATTGTACAGGTAGAAGGGATTTTAACTAAATGGTCTGTATGAACAGAGGTAGGTTTACCTATTAATATTGATAGAACATATGCCTGATGTATGCGGCCTGTAATGACTGTGACATTAGTACATATTACAGAAACTCCACTAGTAAAATTTAGTTGTATTTTTGTATTATTGGGAGGAATACTGATTCCCATACTATGATTACCACACTTCTTCACATAGATGAAGATTAGCTGTTGTATTGATGATGGATATTTCTTTGAATTTTCTCCTTCTCCCAAATAAAATATAGGAAATTGACAACATTTAATAGAAACTTTGGAATTAAATTTAAGGGTTACTTTAGGACTATTTGGTCGAATATAACGATGGCCCTCAAACGTGGACCAAAAGGTAACATTGCTAGAAATTCTTATGTATCTGAAGATACAAGTAGTATTATATGGACAAATAAAATTGTCCTGCTGTCTTTGTTTATGAAAACAATTTACATTCCAACCTAGCTCTACAGTATTATTGTCATTGTTTATTTTCCAAATTGCATTTCTCTTGGCACCCTACCCCAAGGGCTCCAATGAGTGCAGTCAGTACAATAACAAACAGAATCTTCATTATGTACAATAATATAACCTTTCCATGTAAGTGGTATTAATCTGAAAAGTTGTTTTGATAGATGCTTTTTTAACTGTTTCAGACTTGCCATTTGCCGTGAGTCTACAAAAAAACCCTCCACAAAACATGAAGTCACTTAATGACTTTCAACTTATGTCTATGAACAAAAATTATTTTGCTCTTTTTCTTTCCTTTGACTTTGTACACTAGAGGTCCTAACTGAGCAATTATTTCAAAAGGTCCTTGCCAATTACTATCCCATGGACCGTATGTCTGGAACATCTTGATCAGTACCTGTGTCCCAGAGGGAAGGTTTTCTTCTGGCATAATAGGATCCTTTGACCGTAATTTGAATGCTTGCATTTCTGATAGGCTTTGACACAATTCAGAAATATCTTTTAACCATTGTTGATGCTGTGCAATTTTTAATAATGGTCTGTTTGTACTAACAGTAGGATCAAATGGCAATTGTACAGGCATTTTTCTACCTGTCATGACTTCAAAAGGTGAGATTCCTGTTTTACTGTATGGAGTTGCTCTGACACCCAACAAGATTTCAGGCAAATGTTTTACCCATTTTACGCCCTTTTCCAAGCAGGCTTTCTTAAGGTGTTCCTTAAGAATCTTGTTCATTCTTTCAACTATCCCATTAGACTGGGGATGGTAAGGAACATGAAATTGTTGCTGGATACCAAGCAAATCACACAAAGCTTTCATCAGTTTACTGACAAATTGTGGCCCGTTATTGGGCTCGATAACTTGTGGCCATCCCCAATGACAAAAAATGTTTTCCATAAGGCTTCTGTTGTAGCCTTAGTCGTTATTGTTTTTGTAGTAATTGCTTCTACCCTTTTTTAAAAAAAAACATCAACTATCACTAGAAGATACCTGTACCCACCTTTAGCTGGGGGTAATGGACCTGCAAAGTCAATTTGGATGGCATACCAAGGTCCATCCACTGGAGTTACCCTTAGTAACTCCGTTTATTTTCAATTGAGCATTAACCTGAAAACATGTTAGGCATTCAGCATGCACTAAATCACATATTTTCTTTAATTGTGGATGCCAGTACTTGTTCTTTACAATGGGCCATAACTTTTGTGTACCCAAATGTCCCAATACCTGATGATTAAATTTCACTAACTGTCGTGCCTGTTGGTACGGTATATAAGGAAGACTAGAACCATCTTTAAAACATTTTGCATAATATTGCCCTGGACTTTCTCCTACAAGAGTACATTTTTCTAACTCTTCTTGCAGTCCAAACTTACTTTGGATCTGCAGCAAATCATGCTGCAAATTCTGAACTGAAAATGTCTGTATGGCATGTACTGCACTGGTTTTATCTGGTACACTAGAAAGGTGTTTTGTAGGATACAATTGCATTCTTTCCTTTGCTGCCTTTTTTGCATCTGATCAGCATAGTTATTTAACTGAAAAATTTAATTGGTAGCTTTCTGATGAGCTTTTACCTTTAAGATACTGTAGCAACCCACAAGGGACTGACTACGAACCAAATTCCAAATAATCTGTAACACAGAAGCATGCTTGAGTGGTTTGCCCATGTTATCAACAAACCCTCTCCATGCCCATGTAGACATGTGTAGTCACAGAGAATTAGCTACATATGCACTGTCTGAAAAAATATTGACAGGTGAGCAGACATATGTCTCGGTAACTGAATCAGAGTTGGTTGTCCCATAGAAGGGTTTTCTGGTACTACTGCAAATCCAGTCTGATATTGTCCATTGTCCCAAAATTGAGCACCATCAACAAAGACGGATGGCCTGTCTTCCTGGAAATCGGGAGACAGAATGGGCTTTTCCTGGATGTGAAATGTGCCTAATGCATTTGTGTCATTTTCCTTAATATCCCATGAAATTAGATAAGTAATACTTATCTCCTGCCTTCATTGTAACTTGCTTGACACTAAATAACGCCAACCATTTTGTAAACACTGCTTGAATGACGTCATCAATCAGTTTATTTAGCTGAGTCTCATTTACCAAAGCCTGTATGGCATAATGCGGTGTCTGTACTATAATGTCTTTAGGAAAAGCTGTTAGGTATTCAGTTTGTTTTAAACCCCAGTAAATGGCTAAAAGTTGCTGAATGCATGGGTGATATCCCCTTTCAATATGTGTCATCTTCCTACTGAGAAATGTAATGGGGTGTAAAGTCTTTTCCATTCTAGAATCAGAGCCCTGAGACCACTCCTATAAAAGCACAACAAGGAGTGTGTTGGGTCCAGCTGCTGCCTGTAACACAAAAGGATGTGTTAGGCTTGGAGTTACTAATTATGTAGCTTTGGCCAGTGCTGCCTTTAAATCACAAAAAGCAATATTTTCCTTTGGTCCCCACTCCAGAAAGGGTAATTCTTTCTGTCTAGGAAAGCATGTTATACAGAGGAACTGCCATGCTGACATAATCCTCTATAAATTTCCGATTATAATTCCTGATACCCAGAAATTTGTGCAAATCCAGAATGGTAACCAGTTTATCCATTTGCAAAATTCCCTGCACTCTCTCTGAACAAGGAGTATGCCCAGAAGGATGTAAAATAGTACCTAGAAATTTTACTTCAGATGACATGAATTTTACCTTTTCACTTTTAACTTTAAACCCTGCCTCCTGCAGTGTTTGAAGGACCCGTGTCACTTTAGCTAAATGCTGTTCTTTTGTTTCAGACTGTATTAGTATGTCATTAATGTAATGCAGAACAGAATCATCAGATTCTAGACCTTGTAATATTCGTCCAACTATTTGGTGAAATATAACCGGACTGTTTTGAAATCCCTGCGGTAACCGCATCATGACATACTGTTTATTTTGAAATGTAATGGCAAACCTTTGCCAATTTTTTTCCTGCAGTGGTACTGCAAAGAAACCATTAACTAAGTCTGTGACTGTAAACCACTGACTTTGTGGTTTTATTCTTGCTGCTAGCTCTGGGACCCCTGGAATAAGATGAGCCTGGGGAGTCGTGAATTGGTTCACTTTTCGTAAAACAATAACCAATCGGTAAGTGCCATCTTTCTTTTTAACTGGCCATATGGGTGAATTTGTAGCACTATTTCCCTTTTGAATTATTCCCACATCAAGCCATCATTGTATGCAATTTTGCATATCTGTCTCTGCTTCCTTTTGGGATTGGATACTGTTTTTGAAACGGTGGAATAAAGTCTTCGTCAATACCTACAGAAACTTCTTCCTATAGCTTCCCGCAGTCTGTGGGCCCTTGGGATCACAACATAGGGAACTGTTGTTTTACCTTTAACCATACTTCATTTTCAGTAGGGATGACAGTATGGCCCTTTTCAGAACTGTTTGATACATGTATTACCTCAATCATACATAACATGGGACCTTGTCCTCGCCATATAATGCCATTAGGAAGGTCTATGACAATTCCCATTTTGGACAATATATCTGAAAAATTATATGGTGCTGCTTACTGTGATGGATTTAAAGTCTTCTTAAGACACTCAGTCTTGCTGGCTAGATTCTGCTGAAATCAAAGTCTGGTTATGTTTGCATTCACAGTCTGTTGCATGCAGAAACTTGCAGAATATACACTGATGAGAGAATATATTTTCAAGCATCAACATAGAGCAGTAACAAATAACTTTTTATAATAAACCAGATGGACTAACATTGCAGCTTAAAGTACTGTTCCACTTTACTTCTCATATAGTACAGGTGATGTGAGAGATATAACATTTACCTCGGGACAAATGTGTCCCTACCAATACCCCTAACATAACTGGATTAATACAGATCTTTATATACAATTTTAGTCATGCACATACATATATATTTCCTCTTGGTATTCTCTTTTGGAGAATTGCTCATCCTGTAGAAACAATACTGATTGTTGCAGATACTGATGCAAACTGCTGACTTAATGATATTATTTTTCAGCTTTTCTGACAGTGTGAACATCCTGTATTTTATTTGGATGTTTGTATAAGAACATCTGTTCTTGTGCCAATGCTGATGTCCTGTTGTCCATTCTTTTTATATGCAGAAAAACATATTTTTTAAGGAAAACACATTATCACAGTGTTCTTTAAAAGCAGATTTAGCATTTTTGCTCTTGCATACATCCTGTTTTTAAGTTTGTAAGGGAAAATGTCCATTCAGCAGATTCCTTATTTTCCAAGCCACAGTCATTTAGTATGGATGCTGATCACATATTACTAAACTCTGTTTCTGCATTTAAGCAATCTTTATTTTATACCTTATTTATGTTACATATTTGTAACTGAATTACTTTCAACCTTAAAACCCTGTTGAGCATAATCTTACAATATCCATTCCTGAGATTGTGGAAGTGCAAGACTTATGCACCAAAATATCCATTTCACTGGTTCCCCTTGATGGGAGAATTGTACTTGTACAGGTTTACTACCTATGGCTAGACATCCAGAGCCATTAAAACCTGAAATACATGTACGTTTAGACAAGTCAGAAGGCAAATGCCTACCTGTCATTGAGACGCCATGCCTGTATCTAGAAGAACATCTTCTCACAGGTTCCCCTCTACCCAAATGTTAAGTGGTTGTCCATCTTTCCCCTTCTTGAAGTTAGTCAAGAAAGAGACTTAGATAGGGGAGGTCACACCCCTATAGTAGATCTACTTCCCACCCCAAATCATCGGTGGTATTGGACTGCAAAGGACATAATTGCAGTGTTTCCTTGACCTCTTCACAGTCAACATAAGAAGATCAATTAAGTTCATGATGCACAGCTATTTGCTGCTGATAATTAGGATTTACTGGACCATCAGGAACAAAGTCAGAAGGGACAGTTGTATCCTGTGCGCTAACAATATTACCTTGTACATTGACACTAGGTATCACACCATCCCTTTGCTGTACTGGGAATATTGACTGTTGCATGTTTGTGGTATATAGGGGTTGTTGTTGTAGTCCCCTATTACCCTCTGTCACATATTGCTGTGAAGTATACTGCTGTGTTTGTACTTCTGGCTGCATTAATTGTTGCTGTCATGGTACACGTGGCTTATCAAAATATTTTACAGTAAGAAACTTACCCTTTGCCTCTTGTTCCTGATGCCATCTGTGATAATATTTACAATCATTTTTAGTATGACCTACCTGTTTACAGGAATAACAAACAGACTGTCTCTTTGGAGGACACTCTATAGATTGAATAACGTGAGAAATTAACTGAGTGACTGGGGGAGCTGAAGCTGCCCATTGTTGCCCTTGTATAACTTGCCCTTGACATGATTGTCCTGCTACCTGCTATGGGACTTGCTGTCCCTGATTAATCCATCTCCTACGCCCCCTTTCCCTTACTTCACTAACAATGGGTGCAGAACAGGGAGTGTAAATCTTTTGCTTATGAATGGCATTGTTTTTACACATAAAACGTGCTCGCAGCAATTTATCTACTAACTCTGTGAGTGTGTTTGAAGATTCCTCATAAATAAGTTTGATATCCCCTGGGACACCTTCTAAATGGTCTAAAAAGGAGCTCATAACAGCTTTTTAAAAATTGACATCTTTCATATCTTTTTCATCACTGCCATTGACTAGCATATATGCCAGCTGATAATGTTCTACTTGTTCTTCTAATGAATCACAGACTGTCATTTGAAACTGATCTAAGTGTTGGTGTGAGAGATTGTCCCTAGTATATGCTAATAATACTGCTGTCATTCTTAGGTGTTTAGTTTGTATTGGATACTGCTTTTGCTGAATATAAGCCATGAAACGCTGAGGAATAAAATTCCAGAAACAACGTTCAAGCACATCATTCCATACAGTGCCTACAGTTTTAAGAACCCAAGCTTCAAATGTAATCATGTTATTAAAAATAACCTTGTGTTCATCCCACTTAGGGAGAGTTTCTCACATCCTAGACTGATGATAAACTTCAGCAGAAAAACCTGCTGAGGCTATGATAGGACTGGTAACAGCAGTTTCTAGTGCTTTAGATTGATATTTTTCTAACAGGTCTTGTAATCTTAAAAGGTCTTGATTAGCTAAGTCTGTTGCTCTAGCAGCCTCAGATTCCTGTGTCTCCAACTGAGCTTGTAATGTGTTTATTTCCTCCCTAGCAACAGTTATGTCATGCTGTGCATCAGCCAGCTGCTTATCATATTTTTCTTGCAAATGGACAATTTTACTCATTAACCCTTCTATCATACCAATAGCTTTACTGACCTGTTCAATAACAGTTTGTGTAAAGGTCTTAATTTCAGTCTGTGAGACTTTCAAAAACTGAGAAAATTCTTTTGTACATTCAGTGGTGTCAGCATGTAGTTTACCAGACTCATTCCATTTATCACAGTAAGTCTGAAAATTACCCATGAGGTCAAGATCCTGCTGGTTGTTAACTTTAGCAATCCAGTCTTTAAACTCCTGCAAATTAGACTGTAAAGTACACACTTTGACATCTGCACCCTGTTACCCTCTAACAAATCTTTTGCAACAGGATGTATAGAAACAGGAACCATTATCTGTGCTTCAGGCATTACTTTATCCTGGTTGTGTTCCAGGTTTTGTACAACGCATGCAAAAAGCAACATTTAAATCATTACAAATAGCACATTTTTGTACATTTTGTGTCACGTTTGCCTTACGTACATACCAGTCAAAGGTATAAATCCATTTGTGTAATGCTGGACTGTCAGTTTTGCCCAATAAAGACTTCTGCTAATGTGCTAATCATACCATGTATTTAAATAATTCCACACATTTATATATGGTTCAGACACATCAAAAGTAAAAGACTGAGTGCACTTCTTGGCATTTTCATGAATTGCATTCATTGTTAAAAGAAAAACAGAAGAAAATATTTACCACAAATGTTCAGGACAAGGTGGCCAGTCTTGAGATGAAGATCAGTTGTGGGAAAATTCTCTGCTGTCTTCCACTAGATGCTGGTGACATGGTCACCAACTGTCTGAAGAAAAATTACCGTACTTCCCTGTACTGTGCTACAGTATTTGTCCTCCAGTCAATGGACAAAGTTTAGGAAGAGAAGAATTGCTTCTAAGAAGGTCTGCACTGGAATGTTGCACTGTGAGAGGCACCTCTTCAAGTCACCCCCCCCCCCAGTTGTTTGAACTGGACTGGTCTCACCGCTGTTAAAGTTAAACTACATTATTCAGGTAGTCTGTACCTTTACTCAATGAAATCACTGAGACGGTCCTGCTGTTACAACATTAATTTACTGCAAGCAAGGTTTACATCTAGTTTAACAATGAAAGGTATATAGATCATAAACCAACTTTAGCTTAAAATAATCAAAGTCTCTGATACAAAAGAAAAAAGTCCCAATCGTTATAGTGCCTTTTCTGCCTGCATCAGCAGTTTTGAGAATTTGCCAGAATAATAAGTTTTTCCTTTCAAGCTGGTCTGCTGACAGTTTGTTTTCCATATCATAAACATTCTGTTCCTGAAGAATAACTCCTTTCGTCATTGGCCTATCTTGCGTATTATATTGATGAGAACCAGCTGCATACAAAAGTTCGTCTTGACCTGCTTGTAGATAATAAAATTTCACAAGCTGCACAGTTTATAAGAGATAAAATATTTTACTTCTGATTCTTATTAACAATGAATGCCAAGCTATATGTTTTTGTTTAGTTAGCTGAGTTCAAGCTGAGTGCACTCTACACACTGAAATGCAGAACATTTATTTTACATTTTCAGAAAAAATTCACTGAAATCTATTTTAACCTGTTTTTTTACTCTCACAGCCAGAGATCTGGGTACACACATAGACAATAGCCTTACCTTTGACCACTACATGACCACAGTGGTGAGGAAATCCTTTTATGGTATACAACTTATATGTAAGGCCTTGGTATCTAGGTCCAAAGAGGTTATTTTCCCACTGTACTTCACTCTTATCAGACAGATCATAGAGTACAAAGCTCCCTTTGGTATATACCGGACCAGGCATATGCAGCAACTCGAGCAACCTCTGAGGTTCCTTACAAAAAGAATACAAGGCGTAACAAACTTGCCTTATGCAGAGCACCTTAAAGCCTTTTACCTCTACTCAGTCTCCTACAGATTGCTGATGGGGTAATCTATGCCTGCCTTAAAAGACATCTTGAAAACCCACACTTATGAATCTCCTGCATAATTGTAAGTCAAACAGTACCAGAAATACAAGGTCTAAGGACTGGAATTTTGTCTGTGACTTAAACAGAACATGCTGGAGAGACAGATATGTGAGCTGGAGATTGCCCCTCCTATGGAGCAGGCTTCCCATCCATCTAAAACTGAGTTTGTCTATTACCCAGTTTAAGCCCAACTTAAACCAGTATGTGTGGAATAAACAATTTACACTGGGCCTGGCACCCATGTCCCTTATAGCCAGAGGTAGCTTATAAATGCCTGGCCCTCAATATCGTACTTAGATACAGGACATAATTCTTCTTTCAGGAGAACTTGGCTAGGATTATAAAGTCCACCTGCATTGTTAGCCTAGTAACAATCTATGAATCTATTCCACATTCCACAAGATCCATAGTAACTTCCACAGCCTTCTTCAAGAACTCCTCAGTTGATGATATTTGTGTAGTCAGAACTTGGAATACATAGCATACCTTTGCTGAGCATTACACTTTGAACATAATCTCCAGTTCAAAGCCCTCCATTGGGGTCGCCATTCTTACTTATTCTTACATACTGTCATGACCCAGGTAAGAATGTAGCTGAGGAATCTGTCCCATAATTCAAAGGATATGAAAGGGATAATATAATATAATATAATATGATATAATATAATATGATATAATATAATATAATATAATATAATATAATATAATATAATATAATATAATATAATATAATATAATATAATATACATAAATTACATACTTACCATAGTGCTGGATCTCTACTGTCTCTAGTCCATCCACTTCAACAACCCACCAGATTTTCATGTTTTCTTACTCCAGATGGACCTAGGAGACCTACTCTGAAGTCCAGCCCTCTCACTGATATTATCTGAAGTCCTTTTTTCTCTCCGTATGTAGAAGTTAGGTGGCAAACCAGATTTAAGGAACCAAAGACAACAGATGTATTATAGGAGTAAGAAAGGAGCTTGAATACTTGGGAAAGAAAGCTCAGTTGCTGAAACTGATCTACCTGTTGGCAAATATGCCATAACACAGCGGACAGATTAGTGGTAATAAGTAAGTATATAACAATTTTTTTAAAGCTTTTTTTTATTGTGGCAGTTTGTGAAGATTATTTTTGTATATTTTTTTTTTATCTAAAGGTGTCCCCATAAAGTCTACCTTTTGATGCTCTTGAGGAAGAGAGGGTCCCCATGTACTGCCATTTATGTCTTTTTTTGTCTAGGAGAGAAGTACAGTATTAAGAATTATGACCCCTGAAGGGCCTTCAGCAAGAAAATGCTACTAAGGAAAGCTAGGGACATTATTTTTATTAATTTATTTATCCTTTGTTAATTTGTTTAGTTCCACTACGCTAATGGCCTCTTTTCAGGGGAGACCTGAGCTGGTATTTATTCTACTAGGGGGAATTTGGACAGAGTATTGGAAACTTCCTTTACTGTTTTCAATAGGTTCTGTGGTATCTGTTATATCCATCTGAACTACCACAAACTCAGGCAGATGGAGCCTCGGTTTAATGTCTCATCCAAAGCACAACACACTCAAGAGTGCAGCATCCCCCTTATTCTGCAGTGCAGCGATTCAATCTGTCTAAATGCTGTGGAAAAAGAACCCAAAGCCTCCTGCAGCAAAGATGGTGTACTAGCCTTTTCACCATTAACACTTCTAAGATTAAGATTTTTTTTTTGCAAAGCACTGTAAACTTTTGCTTTTAGCATGAAACATGACCTATCAGGGCCTCTGGAATTACTATTAACTATAGCCTCCAAACAGGCTTTGTGGTTCATGAATGGAGAACAGCAACAGTCATCCTTCTGCACAAAGGTTGGCTATCTACAGACCCTGGAAACTACAGACCCATAGGTCTCGCTAGTCTTATATGTAAAGCTATGGAAAAAATTATCATGGAAATGATCAATAGTGATATAGTAAACCTCCAGACACTGGACCCAACCCAGTTTGGTTTCATCGAGGGCAGATCATGCCTACTCAGCCTGGTGGACTTGGTTGAGAAGGTCACCAAAGCAATGGAGGAGGGCAAAATGGTTCACACTGCCTACCTTGACCTGGCCAAGACATTTCACACAATACTCTAGTCGGACATTTTTGACAAACTCCGACGGTTAGGTACAAACTCGTATATCACCTAGTGGATAGCTAACTGGTTCACAGACAGGACCCAGAAAGTTAGAATTGGGGAGTCCACCTCTACAAAGAGGCCAGTCACAAGTGGAGTCACTCGGGGATCAGTGTTTGGACTGCTCCTTTTTGGCATTTACTTCTCTGAAGTCAAGGCCAATGTCTGTGGTCTCTGGCTGACTAAATTTGCAGATTGCAAATTAGGAGCTGTCATTGAATCCCATACTGACACAAATGTTCTCCAGGAGGGGCTGACACAGACAAACAACTGATGTCAGAGCCATTGATTAAAACTAAATGCCAATAAATGCATAATAATATCCTTCAGGAAGTCATCCACCCCAGGTAACTGTCATATTGACAACATACTCCTTAGAGTTGACCCAGTAGTCATGGACTTAGGGACACACATAGATAGTAATCTAGCCTTTGGCCATCACGTATCTACAGTAGTGAGGAAATCTTTCAATAAATGTGTCATTATTTTATAACACTGAGAGTGATCAGTTGTTTGGTTAATAGACTATAGAAAGAATTGTTATGTGTTTTACAAACTGTGATTATAACACCATAGTTGCTTGTGTAAGAGGCATTTACATAGACCCAGTTCTAGAAGGGACATTTGCCTTGTGAATCCACCCCCATGAAGATAAAGAGTGTTTGCTTAATGCTTCTGAGATCAAAATAGCCAATTTGGGGATTCTTGTTTTGGGATTTTCAGAAAATCATAAGAGAGAGGAAAATGTAGTCTGTTGAACAGCTGCCTTATTTCCCACTCC
This sequence comes from Protopterus annectens, assembly GCF_019279795.1. Taxonomy (NCBI): domain Eukaryota; kingdom Metazoa; phylum Chordata; order Ceratodontiformes; family Protopteridae; genus Protopterus; species Protopterus annectens. The sequence goes on from NC_056731.1 coordinate 1,627,306,796, forward strand.
CCTTGGGCTGTACCTGGTCTTTAACAGAAGGCAGACCAGGTGCAAACAGTACAAGCATGGTAGATAGTTCCACAAACAGTAGCAGTCCTTTAAACTGAAACAATGTCAAGCTGCACACCACCAGGGACAGGGACTTGGGAAACCATCTGCCTCAGTGATGGTTGGGTGGAACCCTTTTCATCCTCAAATTATCTTCCTCGAGACTTGATGGAGAGGGGATTTCTCCCTTCACAAGCAGTGCTTTCACCTAACCTAGTGTAGTGGACAAGGGAAAGTGTTGCCACTGGGTGCGCTATAAAGTTTGCACAACTTCTCCTTTCCAATAACATCCATTTAACCAAACTCACTGTAGTACACACTGCCCATTATAAAGCAACTATTTAGGTTCATAGGTAGGTACTAGGCTATCAGCCCTGGGGCCTATACAAGCCCAGCCAAAAAGGTACCCTGGCTTTTGCCACCCAAGAAAATTATTTTCTTGTGCCACTGATGAGCAAAGCCACAGAGGTGATCCCCGGGGTGAATTTCCTTTCTCCCAACCAATCATCAAGATTTTTCTTGAAGAGTGCTAATGAGGAGCTTTGTTTGATATAGATAGGTAGTTTATTCCAGAGTATGGGAAGTCTCTGGGACAGGAATCTATCCCTCTGGCATGTTCTGTTTATTGTGGTGACAAGTTTTAGGTTCCTAGAGCCTGTAGCTCAGAGGGATTGGGATTTCTTTAAGTGGAGCATGTCCAACAGCTCTGGGTTTGACATAGCTTTGTATGTTAGGCAGAGATCACCTCTGAGCAGGCGATATGCGACAGAGTAAAGCTGGAGTTTTTTGAGACGGTCTGCATAGGGCTATTTGACTTCAAAACAATCCAAATTATCCTCTATCTAGGAAAAGGTAAGGAAGGGGTATTGCTCAGAATTTTTTTGTGATTTAAAAAAACAGGACTAGTCTGAATAAATATGTCACAGAGAAAAAAAAAAAGAAAACAAAAAAATTGAAGTTGCTTTCTGTGTAGACCTCTCTTCCTCTGAGGAATGGTGTCTCCCTAATCACCCGAGAATTGAAGTGTGCTTACTTACATATTCCCCAGTCACAGAGCTCACAGATGCTGATGATCAGAGAAACTTCTTCTGTTAGTTCACTTCCTTGCCCTTTGACCTTTCCCCAGACTTTTCAGCAAATGCATGACTCTACTGTTCATGCACCTAAGAAAGAAAGGGGATAACACCTACCCATATCTAAATAATTGCTGAATATAAGCTCCTTTTATAGAAGAAGAACTCTGAACATAGTGATAACTTTTCTAAACACTGCACCTTTTCTGGAAGCTTTGCATTCAGTACTGTTGCTTCTGAACTTCAAGAGACACAAATTCACAGCTTGGAAGATATCTGGCCAGTTCCAGACAGAACTACATATCCTCTGAGAGGGAATATGCCTAAGTGTGTGAAAGTCAAATTTACCCAAACAGAGTAAAGCCTTGCATTGATGTCAAGATAATGAATCAATCCTCTTCTTCAACAGGATGCCTTGTTATTACAGTGTCTCTCAGAGGTGCTTAGACATGGATTTTATTGCTCCCCTAAAAAATATTTATCAACCATATCTATCTGCTTCCCACTGGATTCACCAGTTTTCACTAACAGTTCACTTCTTGAAGAGAACCCTCCACTTCAGTCCACCTATGTGATCCCTTTTCCTGCCCTATGGCTTGAACTTTAACATGGAGAAGTCAATTATGCCCTTCTGAACCTGTATAACTGAGCTAAGTATTTATCCTGGAAGACCCTTTGCCTGGTAGGTATTTCATTAGAAAGAACCTTTACTTGCAGGGCTTTTCCTACAGGAAGCTTGATAATACTTTCCATGGAGTTAGGATACACCTGAAGACAATGCTTAAGATGATATCCAACTATCTCTGATCGATGCATTCATTTAGCAGTGTCCTCCTCCAAGCCTGAAAACAAGGTGGAGGTCTTGTGTACCACAAATGGAGACAGACTACTAAGGTACTATATTAAGAAAACCAAAACCTTAGGGAAACAGACCTTTATGTGTGTTCTACATGTTAGGCAGACAAAACTGGAACAAGCAATATTCAAGCAAACACTCTCCAGATGGTTAACTTATTGCTTCATTTTTTGTTATATGAAGAATGGTAGAACTATGACTGGCAACACAAAATCGAGCAGAGCTTCTGCTACTACTGTGCCCTTCTTCAAGAATGTCTCTGGCCAGACACTTGAACTTCCATTCATGTTTTCTCTTCCCTTGAGCATTCTAAGCTGGCTACACAGTGTGCAACTGGGGCTGTTTTTTGATGCAACTGTAATACAAGGCAGGTTTTGTGCTTCCATGCATTTCTGAAGTTAGGACCTGACACTACTTTGTACTATCCCACAGGAGCAGCCTTAGGTGAACTGGTGCCCTAGGCAAAAGGGTTTCACGCCCCCCCCCCACCACACTACCCGGTGCCCCCATCCTGGTCTTCCTACACCAAATAAATACTGGAAAAGCACCCCTGTAGACTGGTGCCCTAGGCGGCCGCCTAGTTGGCCTATGCCTAAGGCCGGCTATGCCCACCAGTGTTATGAATGCACTGCAACAGTGATCCTTGTGATGAGCGCAGTGCAGTTGTATAAAGGTACTCATCATAACTGTAAGTGACTGTACAAAAAGACCATTGCTGTAGAACTGGTTTCCACTGTCCTTCTCTTAGGTACTGACATGAAATCAGGCATACATTCATGAGCACTTGTATACACACACATATAATTAATATATACATATGGATCTAGGACGTTTGATCAAAAGATCAAACATCCAAATCCATAACTACTGAACACACTTTAACGAAAGCGCTTTCATCAAAAAAGTGCTTTTGTTAAACTGTGTTAATAACAAAAAACAAAAAAACCCACTACATTTACGTTTCTGCAGGGGCCTTCGCCCCCTGCACCCCCCATGTGGGGGGCTATGCCCCCCACCCCCTACTTTAATATTCTCCCTCTGAGGCTGCACTACAGTGGGAAAAAGGGAATTTTCCCTTATCCACACCATAGTACGGCCTCGGCAACAGGCATACTTACGCGAAAGTGCTTCTTTGGTGAAAAGCACTTTCGCGCAAGTATGCTCGCCCTAAATGGATTTGGACGTTTGATCTTTCGATCTAACGTCCTAGATCTATACATATATATATATATATATATATATATATATATATATATATATATATATATATATATATATATATATATATATATATATATATATACATACATGTGTGTGTGTGTGTGTGTGTGTGTGTAGAAAACCAAGTGCATCCCAGGTTAGTTGAAGGATAATAGCTTTTAAAACCAGCTCAGTCACCTGTATATAAAAAGGGCTCAGTGGGCAAACAAAAATCAGAAGTGGTAAAAAGCCTTTGGATTGGAAGGATTCCCCTGAAACTAATATTCTCTGTTATAACCAGAAGCAATGGACTCAATGAGTAACCCAGCTTATAAACTGAGGAACTGTGGAGTAAATATCCACCAATAATGTAACAAATGGATCAACTCAATTCCATTTTACAAATAAAAACGCCAGGTCTTTGCTCCCTGTCAGTCTAGGTTGGAATATTCACTTTGGACAACATCAAAATTGCTTTGGGTCTGAACTGATAATTTGGTTGGCACCTATCAAAAAGCTGCTTTAATACTTTTTAATCCTGACATCTCTTAAGTACAGTCTCACTGTTGAATTTTCTGTCCAGTTTTAGCATTTGTTCTAAACCACTGTCCACAGAACGGTATTATTTGAACATGCAGAATTTTACGTAAGGTTTGCACTTCCACCCCTTGGTGATGATACTAACAAAAGAATTGAATATGATTTGCTTGGGCTTAATATCTTCTAAAGCTTTCCACACCCAATGTAACCACTTATAGGTTGTTCAATGTCAGGTGAAAGTCCAATGGCGAAGGAAACACGGCAGACTCCTCCAGCAGACTGCGACTGAAATGAACGGACTGGAAACAGCACAGTTGAATATCAAAGTGTAGTTTAATTTCTAAATGCTTTCACCTTCAATAAAGGCATCATCAGAGATAAAATCAGAAATAAAATAACACAGGAAGCAAATATGTTTGTCTACCTCTTAGTAAATATTTAACCAATAAAAACCCTTATCAGGAACAAGTGTAGCAGCATTTAAAGTGACATTGCATATATACAAAGCACAAATACTAATACACGTAAAACATACATAAAAATGCAGTTAATAGATAGCATTTTATTTAATCCGGGTTTATTAGTTGCATTTAACTGGATCTGCCAGTTTAGTTCTTTCTGTTCAGTAACAGTTCATTATCTCCCCCTCTGTCAGACATACAAACCCTGTCAATAATGAAAAAAGGAATCTCCTGAAATCTGGACAGTTCATAGCATGTTTAAAAAGAGCATTTGTAGATTTAGATTTTTTTACATCATAAACATGTTCATAAATCCGTTCTCTAAGCTTTCTAGTTGTTTTACCTGTATGGAATGCAGAGCAAACTGAACATGTAGCAAGGTAAACAACCATCTTTGTACTATAATCACATACGCCTGGACATGAGACAGTCTTGTCATGTCCATCACCAACTACATATGGTCCATCTTGAATAAATTTACAATATTTACGATGGCTGCACTGTAATTTTTGAATGTAAAAGTCTTGTACTACTACTACTATTATTTTTTCAAAAATATTCTTGAGGTTTTCGCCTCCGCTGCATGTAATTTTGGGTGCCGGACATAAAACATTGTGGTATTCAGCAGTAAAAACTATACTCCAAGTTTCATTTAGAATACCTCTTAGTGCTGGTGTCTGATGGTTATTTTTAATAATCACCAACCTTTTCATGATTGTTGATGATAATCTTTTTACTTTGTGAAAATTCATCCATTTTATTAGTGTTATTAAGTAAAGGGGCATATTTGCCCTGTCTACCTTCTAGTATTTCTGTCTTAACAGATTCAACCAATTCAATAGGATAATCCATTTCACAGAACATATTGCCCAGCTTGTCAAGCTCCTCTGCAAATACATTGTCAAGAGAATCTATTCTTGACAGGCGTACCATTTGGCCTTTAATTGTATTCTTCTTTAGAAAATGGGAACGGCAGCTATTATAATAAATTATAAATATAATGTACAAAGGAGTTTGAATAAATCACCTTTCTGAATATGTTTGCAACATATCTTTTTGGGCCTGTCCTTAGTTATTGTCGCATCAAGAAAGTTGATGGAATCACTTCCAACTGTGAATGTAAACTCCAAGAAAATAGTGCAGGCAATTAGTTCAGAGACGAATGGAAATATCATCATCCCACAAAATTTGGAAGTTATCCAAAAATCTGAAATAATGAAATACTTTATTTAAACACTTGGAAGTAAAAACCTTGGTGTGCTCCCAGTCTGCAAGAACTAAATTTGCATAAGTGGGAACACATCTAGCACCAATCGCTACCCCTGAAATTTCATGGTAGAACTCACTATCAAAATAAAATTATTTTTCAATACCATTTCAAGGAATTCTTGAATAACAAACATGTCATTGACATTCTTTGTTTTTTCCTTAAGTAATTATGAAAATGTTGTAATCTTTCATTGTGTGAAATCACTGAGAACAAGTTAACCACTTCTATGGTGATAAGACTGACATTTTCCTTGAATGGAACATAATTTAACAAATATAACATATGCCATGAGTCATGCAGAATATGGTTCTCACTTTCCATGAAGGTTTTGTAGCTTGCATCAGCATACATAGCTAGGGGCTCTGTTTTGGATTTTGCTGCTGGCACAACAGGTCTTAAGTGCAGGATTTTGTATACAATTGTGCACCTTTGGTATTCCAAAATTGCTGGAATTACTGTCTTGTTAACTTTAACAAAATCCAAAACATCTGTTGACATAGCCCCCTGAAGAACAAGATCATTCAAATAAAAATCAATTTTAGAGTACGCTTTGTTCATGTGATTTTTTGATACCTTAATATATGTAGATGTATCATGTAATGAAATCCAACATCTTACTTGCATGAAGGAAGCAATCCATTATGACAACTTCCTCAAACTTATCCAGTTTCATAACACGGATCTCCTTGTTGCCCTTAATCTGGACCAACAGTTATCTTTCTTCAAATGTTAAGCTGTCTTTTACTTTACTACTATTTTTCGAAAATGTCTAAATTTATCCTCACAAACTCTCTCAAAAACAGAAATCATAGGGCAACAAGGTAGTACAAATGTACTCTTCCTTTTCAAAACCGAGGAACTACTGGTGGGGAGGAGGAGAGGAGGGGAGGAGAGGAACTAAAAAAAAAACATGTAAGGTTAACCTGTCTAACAAACAGTTTAAAATGCAGTAACGCTTGTACTATATACTGCTTGAAGACAGGAACAAATTTAAACCCTTTTTAAAAAGTGAAACATGTGTACTATCCAGTTCAAGACAACTGAATGAATGAATGACAATTGAAAACTTTAAAGCCATCAGTCATAACAATTTTGCAACAATCATTGTCGTTCTTTAAACAGTCAGTAAAAAAAGTCCCATTTCATTTTTCTTCTTGTTTTCCTCCCTTTTCTGGTCCATTTCAATTGCTTGGGAGAATTTAATTGCTAATTCCAAAAAGGGGGTCTCTGAAGAATAAATCTATTGGAGAGCCTTCTGTCATTATGGTCAGGCTCTCAAGTTCCAAAATTGTCAAATAGCTCAGTGTCATCTGTAATGAAAGGGCTAAGGTCTAGATTAAAAGCATGTTCCTGTTGCCTTTCATTATAAAAAGTAAGCACCTTGTTTTCATGGTACTGCTTGAGTTTGGGATAAGCACGGTTTTCGTTGTACTCTTGTTTATCCTTAAGTATTTTATAGGTTCATAGGTGTGTACTAGGCTAATGGCTCTGGGGCCTTTACAAGCCTATTGCATAGAAGTGCCCTAGCATTGTGCCGCCTGTCGTTAGTTCCCAGTGCCTCTACCAAGTAGAGCCACTGGAGTGATCCTCGGGATGAAATTTCTATTTCCCATCCACTCATCAATATTTCTCTTGAAGAGGGCCAGTGATGTGCTCTGCTTGACATGTATGGGAAGTCTATTCCAGACTATGGGTAGTCTCTGGGTTATGAACTGTCCCTTCAGCATGTTTTATTGATTATGGCAATGAGGTTGAGGTCTCTGGAGCATGCGGAGGGATTGTTTTTTCTTTAGATGTAGCATTTCTAACAGAGCTGGGTCAAACATGGCTTTGTAAGTCAAGCAGAGATCACCTCTTAGTAGACGATATGAGACAGAGAATAGCTGGAGTTTTTGAGTCTGTCCATGTAGGACATGTATTTAAGGCCAAGGATCCTCTTTGTGAAGTACTTTTGTGGCCTCTCCAGCTGTTGCAGGTGTTTAGTGAGGTACATGCCAAATGGGGCATTATACTCTATGACTGGTCTAATGAGGGAAGATGACCCCTTTCTTCCTGGATGCAAAACCCTTGGTAATGAGATGTGCCACAAAGAACAACTTTCTGACCACAGTGGCAATGTGGTGGTCAAATGAGAGGTTGCTGTCAACCTGTGTCCCCAGATCTCTTATAATGTCTTCAGGGTTCAGTGGGCTCCCATCGATGTGGTAATTAGTGGGAACTGAGTTTTTCTCAAAGGGGATGATGATGCACTTTTTTGGCATTAAGCTTAAGGTCATGGTTTTGACACCAGTCATTGGTCTCAGTGAGGCCTTTCTGTAGGATGTCTGCATCACTTGGGGAGTTAATAATGGCTCCCAGCCTGCAGTCATCTGTGAATTTGGTCAGCCAGAGTCCCTCTATGTTAGCTTGGACTTCTAAGAAGTAGATGCCAAACAGGAGAGGACCCAGGACCAATCCTTGTGGGACTCCACTTGTGACTGGTCATCAGTCTGACTTTGAGTTTGCAACTTTCACACTGTGGGTTCTATCTGTGAGCCAATTTGCAACCCACCTAACGATATAGGGGTTGATGCCTAGTTTTCTGAGTTTATCAATAATTCCTGAGTGAGGAATGATATCAAAGGCCTTGGCCAGATTGAGGTAGGCTGTATGATCTGCCTTACCTTCATCCACCGCTCTGGTGACTGACTCAAAGAAGTAAACCAGGTTGAGCAGGCATGATCTACCTTTCACAAAACCAAATTATGTGGGATCCAGAGATTGGAGATTCCCTATATCCTTGTTAATTAGGTCCCTGATGATGTGCTCCATAGCCTTACATATCAGACTCGTCAGGCTAATGGGGCAATCATTTCCAGGGTCTGTAGTCGCTCTTTCCTTTATGGAGAGGGATGACTGTAGCAGTGCACCATTTGGTAGAGACAAAGCCTGAGGCGAGGCTGTGGGTGAACAAGCACACAGATGTGCCACCAGTTCACTTTGTAATTCATGTAGAATACAGCCAGGGATATTGTTGGGTCCCATGGAAGCTGTATTCTTGGCCTTGGACAATGCAGCTTTAATCTGAGCTGCAGTAATGCTGCATGCCTGGCATTCTTCCAGTATTGAGAATGATCCTTTAGCGGGGGAGAGAGGGGTAAAGTTGTCACTGAATCTGTTGGCCAGTATGTTGGCAATATCTGTTGGCTCAGTACAGGAGGTACCATTGTGCAGTAACTCAGAGCAAATCTGGGTATTTCCATGGAGATTCTTGATATAACTATAGATGGCTTTGTGGTTGTTTTTAGTGTCTGCCGCAATTCTGCCTTCATAGCTGGTTTTGGTGTTTTTTATGAGGGATCTCAACTTTTTGTTGAGGCTAATAAGGGAATTTTTCCATTCTTTAGACTTCACCTTTTTCTGCAACAGTTTCTTCCTTCTGTTGTAGAGTTTATTAATGGCAGGGGACCACCAGACTGGCTTCTTTTTTTTTTTTTTTTTGGAGGAGAGTGCCTTGGTTCTGTTGAGTATGGCTAGTTCCATGTATTTATGTACGTGTTTGTACAGTGCATTGGTGTATGATTCTGCAGTCATGCATCTGTTTTCCATTGGCATGGGTGCCATGAAGTTAGCCACCTCTGTTTGTAGGAGTCCAAAATCAGCTTTGGAGAAATTTTTCATGGTGGATACCTTTGCGGGGGGTGTGGGTGAGATGTGAATTTCCATGGCGATTAGTTTGTGGTCGGATCTAACCAGGGAGGAATTGACTATTGGTGTAAAGCAACAGTTGCCCATGTTAGTAATAACCAGGTCAAGGATGTTGCTTCCTCTAGTGGGGGTAAGAATGAGCTGGTCCAGGGCATTGGAACTGATGAATTCCAGGAAGCGTTGGGCCAGTGTGTTGGTGCATGAGTAGTTTTCCCAGTTGATGGAGGGGTAGTTGAAGTCACCTAATATGAGAGTGTTGGGTTGGATCTTAATAGTTTCCATGGTGCTTAGGAATGTGGAGTGAGAGTTTTGGGACATGGTTGGGGACCTATAGCAGGCTACAATCTGAATCGCTGTCTTACCCAATGTTAGTTGTACCTGGAGTATCTCAGACGCGTTATGCTGGGCTACTAGTCTGGAGGTGTGTATATCCTTTATGAATATGGAGACACCACCGCCTTTGGAGCTTCGGTCCATGTTCTGGGGCTAAAAGGTGTGGAATGAGTTATAGCCTGGTAGCGCTGGGGTGCTTTCTGCTTCTTTAAAACAGGTCTCCGTTACAGCACAAATGTCGATGTTCTCCATTTTCAGGAGTGCTTCAATTGAGTGCATCTTGAGATTTAGACTTCTAGCACCGAGTAGCATGACCTTCAGATTGCATTTATTTATAGCTGTTATGGTGGTAATTTGGTCTTTGGAACACCACCTAAAAAAAGGCACTGTAGGAGTGGCAAGAGCCTTAGCCAGTACCCGGAAACCCTGGGGTGACAGATGCAGGCCACCTCTGGAAAAGCATCGAGGTCTGTCAATCATGTCAACCCAAGCAGTTAGATACTGGATTCCCTTAGAATGACACCAGAAACTTAGCCAATTGTTGAAGTCAATCATTTTTTGTTTGTACTGTGGTATCATTCTGGGCGATGGTAGGATGCTGCTCAGGGCTAGGGTCATACCCGCCTGGGCCACATAATCCGAGAGCTCCACCATGTCTCTTTTCATATAGTCCAGGAAGGTGCTTCTCGGGTCATTCACACCCACATGGACAATGACATATCATACTTGTTTTTCTGTTTCCTTATTTTATTCTTTTTTACAAGATTGTCAACCTTTTTAAAAATCTTGAAATATTCGTGTTTGTACCCTGAATAACAGGGATCAGCCTCAGTGTTGTTATATAACTGCAGTACTTCATTCTCCAAAAACTGGATTTTATGCTCATTGTCTGTGATAAGCAATTTAAATAATTCAGTTTATGTATGAACAGTTCAATAAGTTCACAGTGTAAAGAAGAAGTAGGCCTTAAACTAACTGGAAACTTCCAAAATCTATGGCCTCTGGGTACTATTTTATATTTAACACACTCATTTAAGTACATATTGTCAAGTTGTAAATGTCTGTGAGTTTCTGTTCAAACAATCTAACTTGTTAAATAAGAGTACCTTTACCCATAGATTCCTGTATCATGAAGTCTGGGTTGGAAAGCAAGGGTTTAAGGTTAAAGTGGGAGACATTATTAAAAGGGTTAGCATGTACAGATAAGTCCTGTGTAGAGCAGCAAGGATCACTACTGCTTGTAGGATTTAGTAACCCATTTCCTTCCCCCACTGCTGGTGTTGAAACAAACTTGGATAACTGCTGAATTAAGACTGTGAGATCTCCAGGCATAGATTCCCTAATGAAGAAGCAGTCTGCACAGCTTTATAGAGCAAATGATCAGCAAAGTTACAAGGAAACGTAAAAATCTGCCACGAGATCAAGTGAAAAATGCAGTCTGTTAAATCAGATAAGAACACCCAGTAAATCTGCAGGAAGACAGAATGTGTAGCCAAAAACAGTACACATCAGTCAGTGTAAACAGCAGCAAAATAACAAACTGCAGCTGAGCTGTGCTGTTGAATTAAAATGGAAAACTCTTAGAACACCCACAAAGGGTCTATTTCAGAAACTCAAAGCTCACTTACCTGACTTTCAAAAGACTGAGATGAAAAAATGAAACTCTAGAAGAGTGATCACTTGGAACAACAACATTTCCCTAATAGTAAGTAACCGCTTGGCCCACCCAGCAAACAAACTAAAAGCGAAGCAAAGAAAACCCACCCATCCACACCCCCCAACTAAATATACCAACTCTGAGATCACACTACCGTGGAGGTAAGGGCAAAAGTCAACATGTTGGTCAAGCGGTTACTTACCTATAGTGGAATGTCAGTGTTCCAAGCGGTCTGTCTTCTAGGGTTTCGTTTTTTCCATTTCAGTCTTTTGAAGTCAGGTAAATGAGCTTTCGGGTTTTTGAAGGGGACCACCCACAAAGCAGTGGAAAGCAGAGGCAAGTGTAGCAAATTCCAAGAAAAGACTAGTAACCACTCGTAGGTTGCCTAATCTCCAATGGCAAAGGAAACACACCAGACTCCTCCAGCAGACCACAACTGAAATGAACGGACTGGAAACAGCACAGTTTAATATCAAAGTGCAGTTCAATTTCTAAGCAATTTCACCTTCAATAAAGGCATCATCAGAGATAAAATCAGAAGTAACATAACACAGGAAGAAAATCTTTTTAAATCTACCTTTCAGTAAATACTTAACAAGTAAAAACCCTTATCAAGAACAAGTGTAGCAGCATTTAAAGTGACAATGCATGCAGTAGATATAAAAAAAGTGTACACACCCCTAGTAAAATACTAGGTATTTTTGATATAAAAAAACATGAGACCACAATAAATCATTTCAAAACTTTTCCCACCTTTAATGTGACCTATAACCTGTACAATTCAATTGAAAAACAAACAACTCTGTTAGGGGAAAAATATAAAAAAATAAAAAACGTACAATACGCTGGTTGCATAAGTGTGTACACCCTTAAACTAATACTTTGTTGGAACAGAACTGATTATTGCCTTGAAAGCAGTAGAGAAGTTGCATTGTTCACCTGTATCTGTGAGGAACTATAACAAGGAGATGATGTAGCTCTTTGCTACAGTTTAATAGTGTGTTTCAAAAATGCTGTATTTACATAATAATTCTCTGCTGAGCCTGATGTTCTTCTGAATTCAGTAGGCAGCTGTGGTAATCACTGGTAATATTTAAGCAACTGCAGTGTTGTGGCTTCTCAAACGGCAGTCTGTGTAAGAAGTGTAAGAATAAACTATTGTAGTTCTTCACTGCAATCCAGCAGGAGGTGTTGCTAAAAAATTGTTAAAATACTGCAAAAAGTTGTTATAGATGCTTAACAACTTTTTGATGACACCCCAGTTTACTTTTTCCTTCCTGATTTTAACACTGTTGTAAAAAGTTGTTATAAAATGTTAACTATTATTTGCTAATTCTGACATGACAATTTTTTAAGCTTTTTCAACTAAGTTTATTTTTTCTCAGTGGGGGTAGGTTTCATTTTTAAGAAGGCAAAAAAGCAGCATTACACAGGGCACCATGCAATCTTATTACAATTCGGCTACCCTCTGAGCTATGATGTTATTTTTTTTTTTGTTGTTGTTGCTCACAGGGTTTAGATTATAAGCCTGTCATCTGTTATAAGAAGTTCCCTTGTCCGGTGCCTGCATAGCTAAAGCTGTGTGTGTTTCTGTTCCTGTGGATCACAGGCCTTCTCATATGACCTCTTATGGTTGAACTCTTACTTCCCAGTTGCACAAACATGCCTGTTGTGCATGGTCCTACCAGTTCTGGAGCTAAACCAAAATTAGTCTCTCTATCTCTCTCTGCCTCTGTGCCCATAGAATGTGGCTTAGATGCAGATCAAGATGCTGAGACATTTCCTGCATTTAGCTTCCCCTTCTGTTCTAGTTTAGGATGAGCCCTTCCTTTGGAGAGACTCTCAGGTTAAAGAAGAAGCTTTTCATGGATTGATCTCTGCTGATCTTTCCTTCCTAACACCCAGAAAAACTCATGGACATTATGGTCAAAAGGTCAAAAATATTTTGGTCACCCCATCCATATCTGTCCAAAGGAATGCTGCTTTTTTAGACTGGAATCAAGTGGATTCTGCTTCTTCTGTGCTTGAGAAGGTGGGGGCATTTTTCTAACTGGTTTTGTTTTAAACACTATTATCATTCTTATTAAACTCTCTTTAAGAACACTAGCTGCACATTTTTGTTGTTTTTTAGTTGCTGTTCATGTGGTAGACTGATTTACTTGGTTGCCTTTTACAAGCCCTCATCACAGTTCAGTGACATTCATTTGGAACATATTAGGATAGACTTTTGCATGATGTATTTAAGCCAAAACAGAGCTTAGAGGACAGAGAAGTTTTCATCTTAACACTTGAGAAGGCGTCTAAGGCCTTTTACTTATTGGATAACTGGGTGCTTTATTTTGCCATAGTGGAGTTTATGTAAAGCTTTGTATAGGGTGGAGGGTGTTTTCCTTTTCCATATTAGGATTTAAATGTTTCAGGTATCGGTCTTGCATGCCTAGGTTCAGTTCTCCTTAGTGGACTAGCTACTGGAGAAGCAGCTCTCACTGTGATTCTGGGTCAAGAAAGAGTAATTTAAGACACTATACACACCTTCTACAGTGGGCCTTCATGTGGCCTACTGTACTTTTCATTGTGTTGCTACTGTAGCAAGGGCAGAAGCTTGGTCATGTGCCTGGACAGAATGGCAGGGATTGTTGCTGTCTTAGAAATTTTATTCATAGATATCCATGGACATTGAGTCCCATGAATATTAACAGCTTTCCAGTACCATCCCTCAGGCCACACCTCCTTTCTTCAGAGGGGCCATACCACTGAATTCTAGAGTAAATTTATGCTTACCCATCCAGTCATCTAGTTTATGTTTAAAGGAAGGTAGTGAGTCACATTGTTTTACATGCAGGATGACTTTATTCTAGAGGTTTGGGAGGTGCTGGGATATAAACCTATCCCTCTAACATGTTTTATTTATTTATTTACTTGGGGTGATTTAGATCCCTGTTTCTAGTACTGGTAGAAATATTGCAATTGCAGAGAAAAAGGAGTTCCAGGACATTTGGGTTTCTGACGGAGCAGTAAATCAATCAGAGATCCCGTCCCTCAAAAGCCTATAAGACACTGAATAAACTGATAGAGCTTCCAGCTCCTCTTGTTAGCTCAGACAGTTTAGGCCTGTGATCTTTCTGGTTAGGAACCTCTGGCATCTTTCAAATTAATTAATATGCTTGGCATGGGACACTGTATTCAATAACTGACATGAACAATGCTGAGTATAACTTTTTTCTAACATTTACTTGTTAAATTTCATGACTTTTGTAAAGTTTTTGTGGTTAAGAACTGTAATGAAAGATCAGTTAAGTTTCTTCAAGGCCAAGGCCAGGCAGTCAGGCTATTCTTGATAAGGCATTTAAAGGAGAGGTCTTGTTTGGGCAGGTTTTACAGGGCCTTGCTGAGAGTATCCAAAAGAACAAAAAGACACTGAATGCCTTAGTCCATTTTTATGCACCCTTCCCTTCTTGTATGCTTGGGAAGTGTTTCCAGTGCAGACATCTTTGCTATAGCTTATTTGTTAAGAGTGTATAACTGTGTGGAGGCTAGATCTCCACATCAGAAACAGACCATCCTTTAGTCTTCGAGTAAAATATAGCCTTCTGACTCCTCCAGATGGCCATCTGGTTCTTTTTCTCCCTTGTTAGGACTTTATTATAGTACCTGGGATTGTACCCAGCAATCAGCTAACTACTGAGAGCTCCTTGAAGTAAGACATAACAGAAATCACACCATCATGTTGGTTTTTGAGATGTCTGTCAGCACTGGGCACATTTTGACCATTATCAGTCCCCTTGTGGCTGCTCAGCCTTCTTTGCAACATTGAGGGGAGTATTCATCTGCTTTTAACTTTCATTGGTTGCCCCTAAACCTGGACTGAAGTACTAAAGGTGGTGGTGTCTCCATATTCATAAAGGATATGCACACCTCCAGGCTAGTAGCCCAACATAACGCATCAGAGATACTTCAGGTAAAACTAACACTGGGTAAAACTGCAATCCTGGTTGTAGCCTGCTATAGATCCCCCACCATGTCCCAATACCCCCACTCCACATTCCTAAACACACTGGAAAATATTAGGGTACAACCCAATACTCTTATACTGGGAGACTTTAATGGAGGGGTAGTTAAAGTCTCCCAGTATAAGGGTATTGGGAGACTTTAATGGAGGGGTAGTTAAAGTCTCCCAGTACCCTTATACTGGGAGACTTTAACTAACCCTCCATTAACTGGGAAAATTACTCATGTACCAACACACTTGCTCAACATTTTCTGGAATTCATTAATTCCAGTACCCTGGACCAACTCATTCTTACCCCCACCAGGGGTAGAAACATCCTTGACCTGGTCATTACTAACATGTGTGACTGTTGCTCTACACCAGTAATCAACTCCTCCCTGGTCAGATCTGACCACAAGCTAATCACCATGGATATCCACATCCCACTCACACACACCCCCCTAAAGGAAACCACCATAAGAAACTTCTCCAAAGCCAATTTTGGGCTTCTAAAAACAGAGGTGGCTAACTTCATGACACCCATGCAAATGGAAAATAAGTGCATGACTGCTGAATCATACACCAATGCACCGTATGAGCACATACACAAATGCATGGAATGGCCATACCAAACAGAACCAAGAAGCTCTCCTCCAAAAAAAGGAAGCCAATCTGGTGGTCCCCTACCATAAACAAACTATACAACAGAAGGAAAAAACTGTTGCAGAAAAGGATGAAGTCTCAAGACTGGAAAAACTCCTTTGTTAGCCTCAGCAAAAAAACTGAAATCCCTTATCAAATCCTCTAAAGCTAGCTATGAAAACAAAATTGCTGCAGATTCTAAAGACAACCACAAGGCATTCTATAGTTATGTCAAGAATCTACACGGCAATACTCAGATCTGCTCTGAGTTACAGCACAATGGCAATACATATACAGAGCCAAGTGATATTGCCAACATATTGGCAGACAGGTTCAGTGAGAACTTTACCCCCTTTTCACCCCCTATAGGGCCGATCACAATACCTGAGGAATGCCAAGTTCCTATTATCATGGCTACACACGTAAAAGAATGCACTGTCCAAAGCCAAGAATACAGCTTCCATGGGACCTGATAATATTCCTGGCTGTGTTCTACATGAATTACAAAGTGAACTGGCACCACACCTGAGTACCCTGTTCAATCACAGCCTCATTTCAGGCTTTGTTCCTACCAAATGGTGCACTTCTATGGTCATCCCACTCCACAAAGGGGGAGCGACTACAGACCCTGGGAACTACCGCCCCATTAGCCTAACAAGTCTGATATGTAAGGCTATGGAGCGCATCATCATGGACATTATAAATAAGGAGATAGGGAATCTCCAAACTCTGGACCCCATGCAAAATGGGTTTGTGAAAGGTGGATAATACCTGCTCAACCTGATAGACTTCTTCGAGTCTGTCACCAGAGCTGGGGATGAGGGCAAGGTAGTTCACACAGTCTACCTAGATCTTGCCAAGGCCTTCGACACCATCTCTCACTCAGGAATCATAGATAGACTCACTAAACTAGGCATAAACACCTATGTAATAAGATGGGTTGCCAACTGGCTCACTGATAGAACCCACACTGTGAAAGTAGTGGACTCCAAATCTGACTACCGACTAGTTACAAGTGGTGTCCCACAGGGATCGGTCCTAGGTCCTCTCCTGTTTGGCATCTACGTCTCTGAAGTTTAAGCAAACACAAACGGACTCTGGCTGACCAAGTTTGTAGATGATTGCAAACTGGGAGCCATTATTGATTCTCCAACTGATGTAGACATCCTACAAAAAGGCCTCACTGACACCAATGACTGGTGCCAGAACCGAACCATGGGCTTAAGCTCAATGCCAAAAAGTGCATTGTCATTCCCTTTGGGAAAAATTCGGTGGCCATGATCTACCACATAGGTGGTAGTCCACTAAACACTGAAGGTGTGATAAGAGACCTGGGGACACAGGTTGATAGCAACCTCTCCTTTGATAACCACATTGCCACTGTAGTCAGAAAGTCCTTCTATGTGGCACATCTTATTACAAAAGGTTTCTCATCCAGGAAGAAAGAGGTCATAATCCCTGTCTACTCAACCTATTATAGAATACAATGCCCCATTTGGTATGTACTTCACTAGACACCTACAACAACTGGAAAGGCCACAAAAATACCTCGTAAGAGGATCTTAGGCCTTAGACACATGCCCTGTATGGACAGACTAAAAAAATTCCAGCTATACTCTGTCTCTTAGCGCCTACTTAGAAGCGATCTCTGCTTGACCTACAAAGCCATGTCTGACCCAGAGCTGCAAGATATGCTACAACTAAAGAAATTCCAATCCCTCAGTGCCACACACTCCAGTTTTAGTCCAGCCTTAACCTCATTACCACAATAAACAGAACATGCTGGAGAGACAGGTTCCTAACCCAGAGACTTCCCATACTCTGGAACAAACTTCCCATTCACATCAAGCAGAGCACTTCACTGGTCCTCTTTAAGAAAAATCTTGACTAGTGGGTGGGCAATAGGAAGTTCACCCTGGGGATCACTTAAGTGGCCTTGGTTGACAGGGGCACTGGGAACTAATTTTGGGTGGCATGATGCCAGGGAATCTTCTTGGGCTAGGGTTATATAGGCTCCAGGGACGTTAGCCTAGTACACACCTTTGAATTTATGAGCAATTATTAGAAATTGGAGATCTAAAAGCTAAGTTAAAAAGGCATATATCTGGAGCTTTTCCGCCCGGGCCTCCACTGAAAATTGGCTTAATTCCAAGTCAGACTTTCCCAGTAAACAAATGTTAAATGAAATAAATAAATAAATAAATAAATAAATAAATAAATAAATAAATAAAGTGTGTCCTTTTGTATTCAGACAGCTTGATGTGGGGTGTATGTACCCCACTGCAGGAACTCAGGATAGTCAGCAATAAGTCATTGTTGCAGTAACCTAAGCTATACATTTTATAGCCTGCCAAGGATATAACAACCTGCCATTTTCAAAAACTTCAGGTCATCTTCCATGTGCCCTAACCACTGAAGGGGTTGAGGAGAGCCATATAAAGCCAGAGGTTAGGTGGCAAACTTTCAAAATTTTCTTGCAGCTGAAGTATGCTGTCCCTTTGGGATATGAGTGATTGACAGTCAGCTAGCATTTCATCAAGGCTGGGTAGATAAGTGTCAGGGATTAGGCCTTCCACTTCACTTAATTTTCTGCAGAAAACTACTTTTTACACAGAACCATTTTTATTTTAGCCTGGAAATGTGGTTTTAGTGGTTATCACTATTTTTTAAAGTGAATTTTCTTAAAGTTTACCTATTTGGAGGAAACAGTTTTAACATAACGTCTTGTGTGAATGTTTGGATTATTTGTGTAGAAATTACAAATGCAGGCTTAGACTCATGTTTTGAGATTTGCCACAAGGAATTTTACCTAAAAACTACAATGTTCCTGTCAAAAGGTTCACTAAATCTTCCTACCTCTGCTACCCACATTTCTGACATTCTGTTCAGCCAAATGATGGAGCTGGCATTGGGCTCTTCAGTTCTTCCCTTCCCATCTGTATGAAAAGGAAAAGTTTCATGGGAATCTTCAGTATTCAGGCTGACTACTTCACTGCCTCAGGTGTCGATGGATGATGCTGCTATGGCCAAATCTGATACCTCAGAGTGGTCATTGTCTTCTTTCAATAAAATATTTTTCGGTCTAAACCAGTGGTCTTGATTTTCTTATTGTTGCTAGTTGTATGGACCACTTGTCATCTTTCAGTCTTGCTGGTATCCTCCTGGAGAAGCCACTACGTACCAAGAGTTAGGCATGTCCTCTACAGCTGATTGGTTGTCCTCACTGGGCAAGAGAGAACTACTCTTGTTAGTCTCAGAATAGGAAGTGGGAAATGTTTTACCACAAAGTTGACCTAGAGTGTCTGATTCCTGGGGTAGAGCCCCATCCTTAGGTTGGTCATTTTCTAGGGAGGTCTCCTAGAAAAAGAAAAGAGAAAGTTATGCATATTTCTTCTCCTGTTTCCCAGATGATGGACAGGGAAGAGTGTCTGGGATTTGCTTGGGGCCTTTAATTCTTTAAGTTCTGATTCTCATTGAGTTTTAAATAAAAGAGATTTCCTTTTGTTCCTGATCCTGACTCCCATTCAGAAGGGTAGGAATTTGACAGGAATGTAATTCTCTTGTTCCTATGCTGCAGAAAGGGGAATCTAATTTTAAATCAAGTTTTTCTTCAGATTTCCTCCTGAGGATTTATCTTTTTTGAAGTTATAGGCAGAATGAAAGAATTGTTTTAGTGGAACAATGTAAAATTCAAATTTCCCAGAAAAATACTGATTTATTGTAGATGGATTTTCCTCAGCCTGCAGCTGTACCACCTGTGCTATCAGCTTTAGAGGATGTTTTCTTGGCAACCTTCAGTATGCCCAACAGACAACACCTTGTCCCTAAAAGTCTGATAAATTGCAAAGGTCCATCAGACTCAGAAATATTTATTTTCTAATCCCAAATCAGACTCTGCTATTGTTTCTTTGGCAAAATCTTTGGTGCCAAGCACCATGTGAATGGCAATCCACTCCCTTCTGACAATGATGGGAAAGCCTTTGATAGATTTGGGAAGAAAGTATATTCTTCTTTTTCTTTAGCTTTCAGAATTCTAAATTGTCAGGCTCATAAGTCAAAGCAATTCTTGAAAATATGAGGTTAACTGCCAATCTCCAGATCTCTCAAAAGTCCACATTTTGGAGTACTGTTCCTATCTTCAGGTCTGATTTACCCATGCACACAATATACTTATTTTTGGAAATATATTCCAATTTTCAGGCTTGATTTATCCCTTCACACAATTTCTGAATCCCACTGATCAAACCTGATTTTTGAAGCTGTCTAGTACACAAAAAACACACTACATGACTACTAACACACTAGTGAAACCAATAATCTGAAGAAAGAGGCCGCACATCTCCCTTTTGCAGAAGCAAAATAAATGATGTTGTATAGTAAAATTTTGCAATACAGTTCATTTAAGTTTACAGATCTTACACTGTCTCTTTGATGATGTACTTATATTGTTCCATCATTTTTGTCAGACTCTTTTTAAACATGTTTTTCTGAGTAGTATCTCACATTCCTACTGGAAGCAGGAAACATTGTGCTATTTGGTATTTAAATTTTATGCTAATTAAATGTCCAGATTTTTCACTGGATGTACATACTTTTCAAGGACCTTTATTTCTGTTTTCAGTGTTTGCATCTTCTGAATTCCTTAATAGTTTCTGATCTTCAGCCAGGTCCCCAAACATCTTTTAAGTGTTGGAATGACTCTGCTGATGTTGTATTTAGAATAATTGGTTTTATTATTGCATCTATATATTGCATTTCTTTTAGCTACCTTGTATTAAAGTCTGAAGAAGTGTCCATCGAGACATGAAAGCACTTACTCATTAAATATTTCATCTGTTAAAAGTACCCATTTTTGCCATGTTGCACTCTCTTTTTTATTTGTTGGACATTTGTTTTTATTAAGAGGAGCTTTATACACCAACCCTTTGTATATACATTTTCATTAATGACTTTCACCATGGCATCCCTAACGCTAACCTCAGCCAATATGCGGATGACTCAACAATAATCTGTTTGGCAACCTCTATTTCTATATTAACAAAATTAACACAAGACGCCTTCTCCTCTACTGAGAAATGGATGCTAGATAACCATCTAGCACCAAACACAGCCAAAACTAAACTAATGATATTACACCCCTCAAAAAATAGCACCCTTGATAAAAACTCTTTCTCTATCACCAGCCAAAATAACACTCCTCTTGAAACAGTGTCCACTGTTAAACTATTAGGAATTCTCATTGATGACCAGGTAAAGTTTGATAGCCATCTTAATGCAAATATCAAAAAAACACACAAGAAACTTGGCTTGCTCTATCGCTATAACCATTTAATTTCTCCCTCCACCAGACTCACACTTACTAACACATACCTTATCCCTTCTCTCTTGTATGGTGCCTCCATCCTTACCAATCTGCAATCCTCCCACAAATCAAAACTCTCATTCTGTTACTATAAAATTTCAAAATGTGTTACCGGCCACAGATCTAATACCCATTACTGTATTTCCCTATGCCAAGTAAACTGGCTTGAATTGCCCAATTATCCTACCTATGTTTAACTCATCTAAGCACAAAAACTTATTTTCAGCCCCTCCCTTGCCTCTATCTTCCAAATGCACCTTCCTAACAGATGCCTACGTTCTAACTTCCAAAATGTAATCAAACTACATAAACCTGTCCGCCCTCCAGGCAAACACCTTCAATCCTTCTGTCTAGCACGCCAATGGAATTCTCTCCCACCCCTTCTGCATACCATAAACAGTCTCTCTATCTTTAAAACTTTACTTCAATCACACCTAATCTCACAACGGGAATGCTCTTGCTCCCATCCAACATAATATCCATTACTACCATTCCTCTCTACCTTTTTACAGCCTTCTTAGCCTACAATTTTCTGATGGAACTAGTTATTTTTATACTATCACCTCAGTTGCAAAGAGAATGCTGTAGGTACTTTCTCCATCTAATCACTAGTCAATTGTATATTTTGTCTATGCCTTATCAAGGATTTTGTATACTTTGTAACTGTTATGTTTATAATTTTGTACTTGATTACTTTGTATTAATGGAGCTTTTCTCCCCAGGACTCCATTGAAAATGGGCTCCTCGTGGCCCAGTGGACCATCATGGTAAACAAACTGCAATAAATAAAACAAACTGCAATAAATAAATAAATAATAGTTTGAGTTTTGATCCTTTAGGATCCATATGTTGCTGTTTGCTGTTTTGGTACTTTGATGTTATGAAGTTCATCCATTTATATCAACATCAACATTTCTATTAGCTAGTGCAGGTTCTCCTCGAGTCTTACAATAAATAGGGCTCGTGGATGGTGCCTTGAAGCTCTGAAGCCTGGCCAATGGTCATATCCTTGCCAGGATATAACCCATACAGCTAAGGCTACTGCAACAGTAATCTATTAGAGCATCTACTGTTAGTAAATTTACTTTCACAACTGTACTTTCCTAAAACTGATTTAGGTATCAGATCTCATTAACAGTTTTAGAAAGCTGAGTAGCATATCAAAATTTGATATCTATCCTATGACCAAAACTGATCAACATAGAAATGGCCAGATAATTGACAATATTGGATATGATGAATGGGTATTGGCAAACACATCTTTCTCACTTTGATAAAAAAAGCCTTTCAATCACCTGAAGGCCTACTTTTGTATACAGTGCTACCATATGGCCTAAGTGGAGCTCCAACCACCTTTCAATGACTAATTAGTAAACTATTGAAAGTATACATGGATGACAGGACTGGGAGTTTCACTTACCTAAACTGTAGGTTGTGTTGGAGCCTATACACAGGTAAGCTTGACTAGAAATACTAAGAACTACAAACTAAGCTTGGTGAAAGCCAAGTATTTGTCTTATTTTATTTTATTTAAAATTTTAGGTAGAGCACAGATCACAATTATACAATTTCAGCCTCAGATCCTTTAGGATTCAGTATAGGAAGAGGGGTGGCATGACCATAACTAGAAAAGATTGTGACCAAAACAATTGGCCTATACCTACCTCTAAAAATCAAGCAAATGTTTTTCTTGAATTTTACAGCTATTGGCTCTGCCTTGACAAATCTCTGAAAATTAAATTCTCCTATGAAGATGCATTTGTCTCTGGATGCTGATAGAACATTGAATGAGCTAAAACCACTTTCTGAATCCTGACTTCTGATTTTATGAAATAATTTACCCTGTATACTAGAGCAATGATATCCCAAGATATTCAAGGTGAGGAATACCCTGTGTATGTTAAGTAATGCTGAAAATAGATATTCAGCCACAGTTCAAGATAAAGGGAGCATTTAGCAGTGGTGTGGGCCTTCCATTCCTTAAAGTACTGATTTTTAAGCAAATATTTCAGCTTAGCAAATGATCATGCCCCATTAGGAGGACTAAGTGAACAGACAGGTGGCAGCTGGGACAATGAGAACCATCAATATGGCTCTTCCTGTACACAGTGACACACAGGCCTGCACTAGCTAATAGAAATGCTAATGGATTGGCAAGGTCTTACAATCGATGACCAACAAGAGGGGTAGCTGTAATATACTGTGCATGAAAATGGCATATATGCCTTTAAATATGTGTGTAAAAGTACCTTGTGTGGGTCAGCTTCCCACAACAGAGAGTCAGAAAGTTGCCTGTATTAACCAGTAACCGCCAGTTACTATTGTATGAAGAGGTAGCACGGAAGCAGCAAACTAGGAAGTGAGTTTCTCATTCCTATCCATTTATAGCCCTAATTCTGCATCTTCCCCACCTTTTCTTCCTGATATAATTTATCAGGCTCCCTCCTAAATTCTGTATCTCTGTAAAGCTACTGGTCTACAGGTTCTCCACTGAAATTCCTCTATTTCACAGGGTTACAGTATTTGGGGGGAGGGGGTTGCACAAAATGGCACCTCTGCTTTATATCTTCCTGACAAGGGCCAGTTAATGCAGCAGTTATGCTTATAAAGTTACTAGTGCTGCTGTTTCTGAATCACTACCATAGTGCAGTGCACTGCCCAGATATGATAATGGTTCCAATGGATATCACTGTGAGAATGAGACACATGTCCATGTCCTGTGTTTTTCTGTACAGTGCAGCATACATTGCACAGCACATGATCTACAAATGCACGCCTTTGTGCATGGAGCAACCACTGAGCTTTTTGAGTGGACCTGAGTATTTATGGCTACTTCCAGCAGCACAGTGTATCAAAAAAATCAAGACTTACATGGATATACTTAAATTAGTTGAACACTACTTTTGTTGACATGCTACTATGCATCCCCAAGAATTAATCTTAGTGCATGCAAAACAAAAAAAAAAACAAAACAAAAGAAAGCATAATTTTTTTACAGGGACCCACCTATGTAGGGGGTTGCTCTTCCCAACGCCCTTTCCTAATTATATATTCTAATTCCAAAATTGCACAATCCCTGTGAAAAAGCGTATATTCCCCTACTCAAGGACTGTCAAGTCTTGCATAACTGTCGACCATCTGTTTGTCAACCAAACTGTGTCATTAAACACGTCAAC